>NC_091373.1:13150990-13365990 GCF_038502225.1 Cherax quadricarinatus
AGCAGCAACTTCACTCTGGCTGTGCCCTTCTCCAGAACATCGCTTCATCTGAGATCATTTATCCCCAGGATGACTCGAGTCTGGAACACATTCGTATAGCATTATGATGTCAACGAGATAGTTGATCAAATGGAAATTCTGGCCCTCAGATGGCTCCAACTTCATCCTGTTCCCTACTTGTATGTTTCATAACAATAAAAATGCTTTCAAATAAGCTGATGTAGGTAACAACTCTTAGCTTGTCAATAAAGTTAGGAAGCCTTAACTTGTAAATAGCTTGTCAATAGAGGTAGGGATCCTTAACCTAACATTGTCAAACCCTGTGTAAAGAGAAAGAGAGAGAGAGAGAGAGAGAGAGAGAGAGAGAGAGAGAGCGCAAGAGGGGAGGAACCTCCACACAAAGTACCATTTAAACCCCCCTTTTTCCCCCCTAGAACTGCCAGTCCCCCAGGAAGAATCATTCTCATATTATTTCGGTCACTTACCGTGTAACTGAAAGCTTTTAAAAGTTGTGAGGTTTAATCTAACAAAGTCGAGGTCTCGGATATGGAGATAAAATGCGTACACCGCTGTGATGGACTTATTTATGAAATAACCCCCCCTTCCTCTCCCCCCTTCCTCCAACCCCCTTTCCCCCCCATCCCCCCCCATGCACCCCAGGCTCGTCTTACTCGCTAAACTTTCTTGTTACGGTCTGACGAGAGAGAGAGAGAGAAAAGGAGAGAGAAAAAGAGGAAGAGAATAAGAAAAGGAATAAAAGAGAGAGCGAAAAAAAGAAGATTAGAGAAAAAGAAAGATACAAAGATGAAAAGATAAAAATAAGGAAAAAGAAAGATGAAAGATAAAGAGAGAGAGAGAGAGAGAGAGAGAGAGAGAGAGAGAGAATAGGCGTCTTGTTATATCCTATTAATTGTCTTCCTCAAGGGAGGGACCTGGCTGCTACTGAAGGGCTCTTCATCCAAGGAAATGGACTCCTCCTTCCTTTCCCTCAGACCGAACTTGTTTCACTTCCATACCCCAGGCGCTGCACGACACCTACGGCTTTAGCGCTTCCCCGTAACAGAATACTAGTATTGACCTCATATCTCGGAAAACAAGTTCCCATATAACCTCGGATCGACTAGAACTTGGGGTAGATTAGAACGTAGATTAGAGCTTGGGATGCAGTAGAGTTTAGATTAGAGCTTTGGATAGATTAGAACTTAGGTTAGAGCTTGGGATAGATTAAAGCATGGAATAGATTTTAACTTGGGATAGATATGAACTTGGGATAGATATGAACTTGGGATAGATATGAACTTGGGATAGATATGAACTTGGGATAGATATGAACTTGGGATAGATATGAACTTGGGATAGATATGAACTTGGGATAGATATGAACTTGGGATAGATATGAACTTGGGATAGATATGAACTTGGGATAGATATGAACTTGGGATAGATATGAACTTGGGATAGATATGAACTTGGGATAGATATGAACTTGGGATAGATATGAACTTGGGATAGATATGAACTTGGGATAGATATGAACTTGGGATAGATATGAACTTGGGATAGATATGAACTTGGGATAGATATGAACTTGGGATAGATATGAACTTGGGATAGATATGAACTTGGGATAGATATGAACTTGGGATAGATATGAACTTGGGATAGATATGAACTTGGGATAGATATGAACTTGGGATAGATATGAACTTGGGATAGATATGAACTTGGGATAGATATGAACTTGGGATAGATATGAACTTGGGATAGATATGAACTTGGGATAGATATGAACTTGGGATAGATATGAACTTGGGATAGATATGAACTTGGGATAGATATGAACTTGGGATAGATATGAACTTGGGATAGATATGAACTTGGGATAGATATGAACTTGGGATAGATATGAACTTGGGATAGACATGAACTTGGGATAGACATGAACTTGGGATAGACATGAACTTGGGATAGACATGAACTTGGGATAGACATGAACTTGGGATAGACATGAACTTGGGATAGACATGAACTTGGGATAGACATGAACTTGGGATAGACATGAACTTGGGATAGACATGAACTTGGGATAGACATGAACTTGGGATAGACATGAACTTGGGACAGATTTGAACTTGGGACAGATTTGAACTTGGGATAGATATGAACTTGGGATAGATATGAACTTGGGACAGATTTGAACTTGAAACACAGAGTCCACAACTACTCATTGGAGTTTTGGGATGATTTAAGGCTGATGGCTGGAAGTTGTTGTTGTTGTTGTTGTTGTTGTTGTAAGTTATTTTTTGTGTTTTTGCTGCTGCTGTTCTTGAGGTTTTTGGTATCCTTCTTGAGGTTTTTGGTATCATTCTTGAGGTTTTTGGTATCCTTCTTGAGGTTTTTGGTATCATTCTTGAGGTTTTTGGTATCCTTCTTGAGGTTTTTGGTATCATTCTTGAGGTTTTTGGTATCCTTCTTGAGGTTTTTGGTATCATTCTTGAGGTTTTTGGTATCATTCTTGAGGTTTTTGGTATCCTTCTTGAGGTTTTTGGTATCATTCTTGAGGTTTTTGGTATCCTCCTTGAGGTTTTTGGTATCATTCTTGAGGTTTTTGGTATCCTTCTTGAGGTTTTTGGTATCATTCTTGAGGTTTTTGGTATCCTTCTTGAGGTTTTTGGTATCATTCTTGAGGTTTTTGGTATCCTTCTTGAGGTTTTTGGTATCATTCTTGAGGTTTTTGGTATCCTTCTTGAGGTTTTTGGTATCATTCTTGAGGTTTTTGGTATCATTCTTGAGGTTTTTGGTATCATTCTTGAGGTTTTTGGTATCATTCTTGAGGTTTTTGGTATCATTCTTGAGGTTTTTGGTATCATTCTTGAGGTTTTTGGTATCATTCTTGAGGTTTTTGGTATCATTCTTGAGGTTTTTGGTATCCTTCTTGAGGTTTTTGGTATCATTCTTGAGGTTTTTGGTATCCTTCTTGAGGTTTTTGGTATCATTCTTGAGGTTTTTGGTATCATTCTTGAGGTTTTTGGTATCCTTCTTGAGGTTTTTGGTATTCTTGAGGTTTTTGGTATCATTCTTGAGGTTTTTGGTATCCTTCTTGAGGTTTTTGGTATCCTTCTTGAGGTTTTTGGTATCCTTCTTGAGGTTTTTGGTATCATTCTTGAGGTTTTTGGTATCCTTCTTGAGGTTTTTGGTATCCTTCTTGAGGTTTTTGGTATCCTTCTTGAGGTTTTTGGTATCATTCTTGAGGTTTTTGGTATCATTCTTGAGGTTTTTGGTATCATTCTTGAGGTTTTTGGTATCATTCTTGAGGTTTTTAGTGTCATTCTTGAGGTTTTTAGTATCATTCTTGAGGTTTTTGGTATCATTCTTGAGGTTTTTGGTATCATTCTTGAGGTTCTTGGCATCATTCTTGAGGTTTTTGGTATCATTCTTGAGGTTTTTGGTATCATTCTTGAGGTTCCTGGTATAATTCTTGAGGTTTTTGGTATAATTCTTGAGGTTTTTGGTATCATTCTTGAGGTTTTTTGGTATCATTCTTGAGGTTTTGGTATAATTCTTGAGGTTTTTGGTATAATTCTTGAGGTTTTTGGTATCATTTTTGAGGTTTTTGGTATCATTCTTGAGGTTTTTGGTATCATTCTTGAGGTTTTTGGTATCATTCTTGAGGTTTTTGGTATCATTCTTGAGGTTTTTGGTATCATTCTTGAGGTTTTGGTATCATTCTTGAGGTTTTTAGTATTATTCTTGAGGTTTTTGATTTTGTTCTCTGTGTTATTTTTTTGGATTTTCTGATATTATTTGTTCGTGTTCTTTTTGTTTACGTTCTTGTTATTTTTGCTTTTGCCGTTTTTACTGTTTTTGTCCATGTGTTTTTTTGTCTCACGTTACAAGATGACAGGAAAGTCTTACAATTTCTACTTGTGTTCCGTAAATATTTATCTTTAATTGCCAGAGAGAGAGAGAGAGAGAGAGAGAGAGAGAGTGTGTTTTAACGCTACTTATACCTGGAGAGGGTGTCGGTGGTCAACGCCCCAGCAGCTCGGTCTGAGACCAGGCCTCGTGGTGATCAGGGTCTGATCAACCAGGCTGTTACTGCTGACCGCACGCAAACTGGCGTACGAACCACAGCCCGGCTGGCCAGGTACTGATTTTAGATGCCTGTCCAGTGCCTTCTTGAAAACAGCCAGGGGTCTATTGGTAATCCCTCCTTTGTATGGTGGGAGGCAGTTAAACAGTCTTGGGCCCTTGACACTTATTGTGTTGTCTCTCAGTGTACTCGTGGCGCCCCTGCTTTTCGTTGGGGAAATGTTGCATCTCCTGTCTTGTCTTTTGCTTTCATAGGGAGTGATTTTCGTGTGCAAGTTTGGTACTAATCCCGCTATGATTTTCCAAGTGTGTAATATTATGTATCTCTCTCGCCTGTGTTCCAGGGAATACAATTCAAGGAGGTTTAACCGTTCTCGGTAATTTAGGTGCCTTATTGAACTTGTGTGAAGTGAAAACGCTTTGTACACTCTCCAGGTCAGTAATTTCGCCTGGCTTGAAGGGGGCAGTTAGTGTACAGCAGTATTCCAGCCTAGATAGAACAAGCGATTTGAAGAGAATCATGGGCTTGGCGTCCCTAGTTTTGAAGGTTCCCATTATCCATCTTATCATTTCTCTAGCAGACGAGGTAGATACATAGTTGTGGTCTTTGAAGGCGAGATCCTCTGACATAATCACTCCCAGGTCTTTCACATTACTTTCTCGTTCTACTGTATGGTTAGATTTTATTGTATATCCTGATACAGTTTCAATTTCCTCAAGTATTCCATATCTGAGTAGTTGAAAAATTCTTACTAATTCAGACCAGTTCTGAGATTAAAAAAAAAAACTCGTGTACAGTGTTCGAAGTGAATTGTGTGAAAACTGTTTTTGTGGTCAATCTAAGAGAAAAAATGCACAAACTTGAATGTAGTTTGCACAATGCATTCGCTTCATGGGAAGGAAACCTTACGGAACTTTCGTTCCACTGTGAACTGTTATCAAACCACTACAGATATTGGACCAGAATGGATCGAGAAGTCTGAAGTTTATTTTTCAATAAATGAATTTTGAAAGACAGAGTACTGTGGGTTAGTTGTGAATTGTTCCAGCCAGGGTATTGTGAGTTGTGAATTGTACCAGCTAGGTTATTGTGGGTTAGTTGTGAATTGTTCCGGCTAGAGTATTGTGGGTTAGTTGTGAATTGTCTCGGCTAGTGTATTGTGGGTTGGGAATTGTTCCATCTAGGTTGTGGGTTAGTTGCGAATTGTCCCAGGTAGTGTATTGTGGGTTGTAAATTGTTCCAACTACGTTATTGTGGGTTAGTTGTGAATTGTTCCAGCTAGAGTATTGTGGGTTACTTGTGAACTGTTCCAGCCAGGGTATTGTGGGTTAGATGTGAACTGTTCCAGCAAGGGTGTTGTAGGTTAGTTGGGAATTCTCCCAGCTAGTGTATTGTCGATTGTTTCAGCTAGGTTGTGGGTTAGATGTGAATTGTTCCAGCAAGGGTACTGTAGGTTAGATGTGAACTGTTTCAGCTAGGGTATTATGGGCTAGTTGTGAACTGTTCCAGGTAGGGTAGTGTGGGTTAGTTGTGAAATGTTCCAGCCAGGGTATTCAGGATTAGCTGTGAATTGTTCCAGCCAGGGTACTGTGGTTTAGTTGTGAATTGTTCCAGCCAGGGTACTGTGGTTTAGTTGTGAATTGTTCAAGCCAGAGAATTGTGGGTTAGTTGTGAATTGTTCCAGCAAGGGTATTGTGGATTAGTTGTGAATTGTTCCAGCCAGGGTACTGTGGTTTAGTTGTGAATTGTTCAAGCCAGAGAATTGTGGGTTAGTTGTGAATTGTTCCAGCCAGGGTATTGTGGATTAGTTGTGAATTGTTCCAGCCAGGGTACTGTGGTTTAGTTGTGAATTGTTCAAGCCAGCGAATTGTGGGTTAGTTGTGAATTGTTCCAGCAAAAGTATTGTGGGTTAGCTGTGAATTGTTCCAGCCAGGGTATTGTGGGTTAGTTGTGAATTGTTCCAGTCAGGATATTGTGGGTTAGTTGTGAACTGTTCCAGCCAGGGTATTGTGGGTTAATTGTGAATTGTTCCAGCCAGGGTATTGTGGGTTGTGAATTGTTCCAGCCAGGGTATTGTGGGTTAGTTGTGAATTGTTCCAACCAGGGTACTGTGGGTTAGTTGCGAATTGTTCCAGCCAGGGTATAGTGGGTTAGCTGTGAATTGTTCCAGCCAGGGTATTGTGGGTTACTTGTGAATTGTTCCAGCCAGGGTATTGTGGGTTACTTGTGAATTGTTCCAGCCAGGGTATTGTGGGTTAGTTGTGAATTGTTCCAGCCAGGGTATTGTGGGTTAGTTGTGAATTGTTCCAGCCAGGGTATTGTGGTTGAATTGTTCAGCCAGGTATGTAGATTGTGTATGTTCCAGCCAGGGTATTGTTCGTTAGTTGTGAATTGTAGGAGGGGGGTTGGAGGGGTGGGGGTAGGAGGGGTGGGGGTCATTCCTGAAAAGGTTGGAGGGAGAGGGTATAAGAGGTTTTGAGTATTAGGAGTTTAAGTATCAGTAAACAACCTCTGGAGTATCAGTAAACAACCTCTGGAGTATCAGTAAACAACCTCTGGAGTATCAGTAAACAACCTCTGGAGTATCAGTAAACAACCTCTGGAGTATCAGTAAACAATCTCTGGAGTATCAGTAAACAACCTCTGGAGTATCAGTAAACCTCTGGAATATCAGTAAACAATCTCTGGAGTATCAGTAAACAACCTCTGGAGTATCAGTAAGCAACATCTGGGGTGTCAGTAAACAATCTCTGGGGTGTCAGTAAACAATCTCTGGGGTGTTAGGTAAGACACATATGCAACAGTTAGGTATCTTTATTTCGAAACGTTTCGCCTACACAGTAGGCTTCTTCACCTAACTGTTGCATATGTGTCTTACCTAACAACCTGTCGGTATTTTATACCATTTTAATGTTCAATCTCTGGGGTGTCAGTAAACAATCTCTGGGGTGTCAGTAAACAATCTCTGGGGTGTCAGTAAACAATCTCTGGGGTGTCAGTAAACAATCTCTGGGGTGTCAGTAAACAATCTCTGGGGTGTCAGTAAACAATCTCTGGGGTGTCAGTAAACAATCTCTGGGTGTCAGTAATCAATCTCTGGGGTGTCAGTAAACAATCTCTGGGGTGTCAGTAAACAATCTCTGGGGTGTCAGTAAACAATCTCTGGGGTGTCAGTAAACAATCTCTGGGGTGTCAGTAAACAATCTCTGGGGTGTCAGTAAACAATCTCTGGGGTGTCAGTAAACAACTTTTGACACTGTTATAAAGATTTTTGTGTTCTAAGTTAATAAATAATTCAGAATGGAAGTGAAAGAACAGTTCACCAAGAACAAGGGTCCGTACATGTTCGTGTTTGTAATTGTTAAGTTCCCGGGAGTGGACAAACACACAGACACGGACAGCCGCAGCAAACACAGGACGCGCTCTTCCCCGCGGGACGGACAGTAAAAAATTAAGTACAGCGAGTCTTGTGGCGACAGTTTTTTCCCCCTTTTTTACCCCCTCTCCTCCCCTCCTCCTTCCCCATTGCTTCCTTCTGTCTCCCTGCTTCCCCCACCTCCTGTCTCTCCCCCACCACCTGTCTCTCTTCCCCCACCACCTCTCTTCCCCACCTCCTGTCTCTCCCCCACCACCTCTCTTCCCCCACCTCCTGTCTCTCCCCCACCACCTGTCTCTCTTCCCCCACCTCCTGTCTCTCTTCCTCACCACCTGTCTCTCTTCCCCCACCTCCTGTCTCTCTTCCCCACCACCTGTCTCTCTTCCCCCACCTCCTGTCTCTCTTCCCATACCTTCTGTCTCTCTTCTCCGCCTCCTGTCTCTCTTCTCCACCTCCTGTCTCTCTTCCCCACCACCTGTCTCTTCCCCCACCTCATCTCTCTCTCTCTCTCTCTCTTCCCCCTCCTCTCTCTCTCTCTCTTCCCCCACCTCCTCTCTCTCTCTCTCTTCCACCACCTCCTCTCTCTCTCTCTCTTCCCCACCTCCTCTCTCTCTCTCTCTTCCCCACCTCCTCTCTCTCTCTCTCTTCCCCCACCTCCTCTCTCTCTCTCTCTTCCCCACCTCCTCTCTCTCTCTCTCTCTTCCCCCACCTCCTCTCTCTCTCTCTTCCCCACCTCCTCTCTCTCTCTTCCCCCACCTCCTCTCTCTCTCTCTTCCCCACCTCCTCTCTCTCTCTCTTCCCCCACATCCTCTCTCTCTCTCTTCCCCCACCTCCTCTCTCTCTCTCTCTCTCTCTTCCCCCACCTCCTCTCTCTCTCTCTCTTCCCCCACCTCCTCTCTCTCTCTCTCTTCCCCCACCTCCTCTCTCTCTCTCTTCCCCACCTCCTCTCTCTCTCTCTTCCCCACCTCCTCTCTCTCTCTCTCTTCCCCCACCTCCTCTCTCTCTCTCTTCCCCCACCTCCTCTCTCTCTTCCCCACCTCCTCTCTCTCTCTTCCCCACCTCCTCTCTCTCTCTTCCCCACCTCCTCTCTCTCTCTTCCCCATCTCCTCTCTCTTCCCCCACCTCCTCTCTCTCTCTTCCCCACCTCCTCTCTCTCTCTTCCCCACCTCCTCTCTCTCTCTTCTCCCACCTCCTCTCTCTCTCTCTTCCCCACCTCCTCTCTCTCTCTCTTCCCCAACTCCTCTCTCTCTCTTCCCTACCTCCTCTCTCTCTCTTCCCCATCTCCTCTCTCTTCCCCCACCTCCTCTCTCTCTTCCCCTCTCTCTCTCTCTCCCATCTCTCTCTCTTCCCCCACCTCTCTCTCTCTTCCCCTACCTCCTCTCTCTCTCTTCCCCACCTCCTCTCTCTCTTCCCCCACCTCCTCTCTCTTCCCCTACCTCCTCTCTCTCTCTTCCCCCACCTCCTCTCTCTCTTCCCCACCTCCTCTCTCTCTCTTCCCTACCTCCTCTCTCTCTCTTCCCCACCTCCTCTCTCTCTTCCCCCCTCCTATCTCTCTCTTCCCCATCTCCTCCTCTCTCTCTTCCCCACCTCCTCTCTCTCTCTTCCCACCTCCTCTCTCTCTCTTCCCCCATCCTCTCTTTCCCTACCTCCTCTCTCTTCCCCACCTCCTCTCTCTCTCTCTCTTCCCCACCTCCTCTCTCTCTTCCCCACCTCCTCTCTCTCTCTCTACCCACCTCCTCTCTCTCTCTCTTCCCCCTCTCTCTCTCTCTTCCCCACCTCCTCTCTCTCTCTCTTCCACCTCCTCTCTCTCTCTCTTCCCCACCTCTCTCTCTCTCTCTTCCCCACCTCCTCTCTCTCTCTTCCCACCTCCTCCTCTCTCTCTCTCTTCCCCATCCCTCTTCCCCCCCCTCTCTCTCTCTCTTCCACCCCTCCCCTCTCTCTCTTTACCTCCTCTCTCTCTTTCCCCCCCCCTCTCTCTCTCTCTCTTCCCCCACCTCCTCTCTCTCCTTCCCCCCCCTCCTCTCTCTCTCTCTCTCCTCTTCCCCCCCCCTCCTCTCTCTCTCTCTTCCCCCACCTCCTCTCTCTCTCTCTCTCTTTCCCCCCCCCCCTCTCTCTCTCTCTCTCTTCCCCCCCCCTCCTCTCTCTCTCTTCCCCCTCCCCCTCTCTCTCTCTCTTACCTCCCCTCTCTCTCTCTCTCTCTCTCTTCCCCACCTCCCCCTCTCTCTCTCTCTCTCTTCCCCCCCCCCTCTCTCTCTCTCTCTTTCCCCCCCCCTCTCTCTCTCTCTTCCCCCCCCCTCTCTCTCTCTCTCTTCCCCCCTCCTCTCTCTCTCTCTCTCTTCCCCCAATCCTCTCTCTCTCTCTCTCTTACCTCCCTCTCTCTCTCTCTTCCCCCCCCTCTCTCTCTCTCTCTTCCCCCCTCCCCTCTCTCTTTTTCCCCACCTCCTCTCTCTCTCTCTCTTTTCCCCCCCCCCTCTCTCTCTCTTCCCCCCCTCCCCTCTCTCTTCCCCCACCTCCTCTCTCTCTCTTCCCCCACCTCCTCTCTCTCTCTTCCCCCCCCTCCTCTCTCTCTCTCTTCCCCCCCCTCCCCTCTCTCTCTTCCCCACCTTCCCCTCTCTCTTCCCCCCTCTCCCTCTCTCTCTTCCCATCTCCCTCTCTCTCTCTTCCCCCCCCTCCTCTCTCTCTTCCTCCCTCTCTCTCTTCCCCCCCCCCCTCTCTCTCTTCCCCCCCCTCCCTTTTCTCTCTTCCCCACCTCCTCTCTCTCTCTTCCCCCCCCTCCTTCTCTCTCTTCCCCACCTCCTCTCTCTCTCTTCCCCCCCTCCCTCTCTTCCCCACCCCCCTCTCTCTCTTACCTCCTCTCTCTCTCTTCCCCCCACCTCCTCTCTCTCTCTTCCCCTCTCCTCTCTCTCTCTTCCCCCCCCCTCCTCTCTCTCTCTTCCCCCCCCCCTCTCCCCTCTTCCCCTCTCCTCTCTCTCTCTTTTTCCCCCCCTTCCCCCTCTCTCTTCCCCCCTCTCCTATCCCCTCTCTTCCCCCCCCTCCTCTCTCTCTTCCCCCCTCCTCTCTCTTCCCCACCTCCTCTCTCTCTCTTCCCCCCCCCCCTCCAATTTCTCTCTTCCCCACCCCTATCTCTCTTTCCCCCCCCCTCTCTCTCTCTTCCCCCCTTCCCCTTTTCCCAATTTTCCCCTCTCTCTCTTCCCCCCCCTCCTTCTCTCTCTTCCCCCCTCCTCTCTCTCTTTCCCCCCCCCCCTCTCTCTCTCTTTTTCCCCCCCCTATTTTTCTCTCTTCCCCCCACCTCCTATTTTCTCTTCCCCCACCTCCTCTTCTTTTTCCTCCCCTCTCTTCTTCCCCCCCCCTCTCTCTCTCCCAAACCCTCCTCTCTCTCCCTCTTTTTTCTCTTTCCCTTTCCCCTCTCTCTCTTCCCACCCCCTCTCTCTCTCTCCCCTCTTCCCCCCCCTCCCCTCTCTCTCTCCTTTTTCCCCCCCCTCCTCCCCTCTCTCTCTCTTCCCCACCTCCTCTCCCCTCTCTCTTTTATCTCTCTTTCCCCTTTTTCCCCCCCCTCCTCTCTCTCTTCCCCCTCTCTTCCCCCACCCCCCTCTCTCTCTCTCTCTTCCCCCCCCCCTCTCTCTCTCTCTTCCCCACCTCCTCCTCTCTCTCTCTTCCCCCCCCTCCTCTCTCTCTCTTCTTCCCCCACCCCCACCCCTCTCTCTTTTTCCCCCACCTCCTCTCTCTCTCTCTTCCTCCCCCTCTCTCTTCCCCCCTCCCCTCTCTCTCTTTCCCCCTCCCCTCTCTCTCTCTCTTCCCCCCCTCCCCTCTCTCTCTTCCCCCCTCCTCTCTCTCTCTCTCACCCCTTCTCTCTCTCTCTCTTCCCCCCCCCCTCTCTCTCTCTCCTCTTCCCCCCCTCCTCTCTCTCTCTCTCTTCCCCCCCTCCTCTCTCTCTCTTTCCCCCACCTCCTCTCTCTCTCTCTTTCCCCCCCCCCTCCTCTCTCTCTCTCTTTACCTCCCCTCTCTCTCTCTTCCCCCCCCCCTCTTCTCTCTCTCTTTCCCCCCCCTCCTCTCTCTCTCTTCCCCCCCCCCTCCTCTCTCTCTCTCTCTTCCCCCACCTCCTCTCTCTCTCTTTTCCCCCCCTCTCTCTTCCCCTCCTCTCTCTCTCTTCCCCCCTCTCCCCTCTCTTCCCCCCTCCTCTCTCTCTTCCCCCCCTCCCTCTCTCTCTTCCCCTTTCCTCTCTCTCTCTTCCCCACCTCCCTCTCTCTCTTCCCCCCCCCTCCCCTCTCTCTCTTCCCCCCCCTCCCCTCCTTTCCCCTCTTTTTCCCCCCCCCTCTCTCTCTCTCTTCCCCCCCCTCTCTCTCTCTCTTCCCCCCTCCTCTCTCTCCTCTTCCCCCCCCTCTCTCTCTCTCCTTTCCCCCCTCCCCTCTCTCTCTTCCCCCCTCTCTCTCCCCTTCCCCCCCTCCTCTCTCTCTTCCCCCCCCCTCTCTCTCTTCCCCCTCCCTCTCTCTCTCTTCCCCCCCCTCCCTCTCTCTCTCTCTCTCTACCCCCCTCCTCTCTCTCTCTTCTTTCCCCCTTTCCCCCTCTCCCTCTTCCCCCACCCCCCTCTCTCTCCCCTTCCCTCCCCTCTCTCTTTTCCCCTCCTCTCCCCTTCCCCCCCCTCTCTCTCTCTTTACCTCCCTCTCTCTCTTCCCCCCCCTCCTCTCTCTCTCTTCCCCCCCCCTCCCCTCTCTCTTCCCCCCTCCTCCCCTCTCTCTTCCCCCCCCTCCTCTCTCTTCCCCCCCTCCTCCCCTCTTCCCCACCTCCTCTCTCTCTTTTTCCCCCCCTCCTCTCTTCCCCTCTTCCCCCCCACCTCCCTCTCTCTCTCTTCCCCCCCCTCCTCTCTCTCTCTTCCCTACCTCGTCTCTCTCTCTTCCCCCCTCTCCTCTCTCTCTTTATCTCCCCTTCTTTCCCCACCTCCTCTCTCTTCCCCCCCTCTCTCTCCCCTTCCCACCCCTTTTCTCTTCTTCCCCCTCCCTCTCTTTCCCCCCATCCCCTCTCTCTCTTCCCCCACCTCCTCTCCTCTCTTCCCCCCCCTCCTCTTCTTCCCCCCCTCCTCTCCCCTTTCTCTCTTCCCCACCTCCTCTCTCTCTCTTCTACCCCCTTTTCTCTCTCTTCCCCCCCCTCCTCTCTCCCCTCTTTCCCCCCCCTCTCTCTCTCTTCCCCCCCCTCCTCTCTCTCTTTCCCCCTCCTCTCTCCCCTCTTCCCCCCCTCCCCTCTCTCTTCCCCACCTCCCCCTCCTCTCTCTTCCCCACCTCCTCTCTCTCTCTTCCCCACCTCCTCTCTCTTCCCACCTCCTCTCTCTTCCCCCTTTTCCCCCCCCTCCTCTCTCCCTCTTCCCCTACCTCCTCTCTCTCTCTTTCCCCCCTCCTCTCTCTCTTTTTCCCCCCCTTTTCTCTCTTCCCCCACCCCTCCCCTCTCTTCCCCCCCTCCTCTCTCTCTCTTCCCCCCCTCCTCTCTCTTCCCCACCTCCTCTCTCTCTCTTTCCCCCCCCTCTCTCTTCTTCCCCCCCCCTCTCTCTCTCTTTTACCCCCCTCTCTCTCTCTCTCCCCTTTACCTCCCCTCTCTCTCTTCCCCCCCCTCTCTCTCTCCTTTTCCCTCCCCTCTCTCCCCTTCCCCCCCCCCTCTCTTCTCTTCCTTCCCCCTCTCTCTCTCTTCCCCCCCTCCTCTCTCTCTCTTCCCCCACCTCCCTCTCTCTCTCTCTTCCCCCACCCCCCCTCTCTCTCTTCCCCCCCTTCCCCCTCTCTTCCCCCCCCCTCTCTCTCTCTCTTTACCTCTCTCTCTCTCTCCCCCACCTCCCTCTCTCTCTCTCTTCCCCCCCCTCTCTCTCTCTTCCCCCCCCTCTCTCTCTCTTCCCCACCCCTCTCTCTCTCTTCCCCATCCCTCTCTCTCTTCCCCCTTTCCCCTCTCTCTCTCTTCCCCACCTCCCTCTCTCTCTCTTCCCCCCCCTCCTCTCTCTTCCCCCCCCCTCTCTCTCTCTTCCCCCACCCTCCCTCTCTCTCTTCCCCACCTCCCTCTCTATCTTCCCCCCCCTCCTCTCTCTCTCTCTCTTTCCCCTCTCCTCTCTCTTCCCCCCCTCTTTCTCTTTATCTCCCCTCTCTCTTCCCCCCCCCTCCTCTCTCTCCCCACCTCCTCTCTCTCTCTCTTCCCCCCCCTCTCTCTCTTCCCCCCTCCTCTCTCTCTCTTCCCCCTCCTCTCTCTCTCTCTTCCCCCTCTCCCTCTCTCTCTTCCCCCCCTTTTATTTTCTCTTCCCCACCTCTCTCTCTTTCCCCCCCTCCTCTCTCTTCCCCCCCTCCTCTCTCTCTCTTTCCCCCCCTTTTCCTTAATCCCCTTTTCTTCCCCACCTCCTTTTCTCTCTTCCCCCCCCCCCTCTCTCTCTTTTTCCCCCCTCACCCCTCTCCCCTCTCTTCCCCACCTCCCATTTTCTCTTCCCCATCCCCCTCTCTCTCTCTTCCCCCCCCTCCTCTCTCTTCCCCCCTCCTCTCTCTCTCTCTTCCCCCCCCTCCTATCTCTCTCTTCCCCCCTCCTTTTCTCTCTTTTCCCCCCCTTTCTCTCTCTCTTCCCCCACCTCCCCTCTCTCTCTCTTCCCCCCCCCTCCCTCTCTCTCTCTTCCCCCCTCTCTCTCTCTTTTCCCCTCCTCTCTCTCTCTTCCCCCCCCCTCCTCTCCTCTCTCTCTTCCCCCCCCCTCCTCTCTCTCTCTCTTCCCCACCCCCCTCTCTCTCTCTCTTTCCTCCTCTCTCTCTCTCTCTTCCCCCCCCCCTCCTCTCTCTCTCTTCCCCCCTCCCTCTCTCTCTCTCTTCCCCCACCTCCTCTCTCTCTCTCTCTTTCCCCCCCCTCCTCTCTCTCTCTCTCTCTCTTTACCCCTCCTCTCTCTCTCTCTCTTCCCCACCTCCTCTCTCTCTCTCTCTCTTCCCCCCCCCCTCTCTCTCTCTCTCTTCCCCCCCCCCTCCCCTCCCCTCTCTCTTCCCCACCTCCTCTCTCTCTCTTTCCCCCCCCCTCCCTCTCTCTCTTCCCCCCCTCCTCTCTCTCTCTCTTTCCCCCCCCCCCCTCTCTCTCTCTCTCTCTTCCCCACCTCCCTCTCTCTCTCTCTTCTTCCCCCAAACCCCTCTCTCTCTCTTCCCCCACCTCCTCTCTCTCTCTCTCTCTTCCCCCACCTCCTCTCTCTCTTTCTCATCCCCACCCTCCTCTCTCTCTCTCTTCCCCATTCTCTCCTCTCTTCCCCCACCTCCTCTCTCTCTCTCTTCCCCCACCTCCTCTCTCTCTCTCTTCCCCCCCCCTTTCTCTCTCTTTACCTCCTCTCTCTCTCTCTCTTCCCCCCCCTCCTCTCTCTCTCTCTCTTCCCCCCCCCCTCTCTCTCTCTCTCTTCCCCCCCCTCCTCTCTCTCTCTCTTCCCCCCCTCCTCTCTCTCTTCCCCCTCTTCCCCCACCTCCTCTCTCTCTCTTCCCAACCCCCCTCTCTCTCTTCCCCCCCTCCCTCTCTCTCTCTTCCCCCCCCCCTCCTCTCTCTCTTCCCCACCTCCCTCTCTCTCTTCCCCCACCTCCTCTCTCTTCCCCACCTCCTCTCTCTCTCTCTTCCCCCACCTCCTCTCTCTCTCTTCCCCCACCTCCTCTCTCTCTTCCCCCACCTCCTCTCTCTCTCTCTTCCCCCACCTCCTCTCTCTCTCTCTCTCTTCCCCCACCTCCTCTCTCTCTCTTCCCCACCACCTCTCTCTCTCTCTACCCCACCTTCTCTCTCTCTTCCCCCACCTCCTCTCTCTCTCTTCCCCACCTCCTCTCTCTCTCTTCCCCACCTCCTCTCTCTCTCTTCCCCCACCTCCTCTCTCTCTCTTCCCCCACCTCCTCTCTCTCTCTTCCCCACCTCCTCTCTCTTTCTCTCTCTTCCCCCATCTCCTCTCTCTCTCTCTCTTCCCCATCTCCTCTCTCTCTCTTCCCCCACCTCCTCTCTCTCTCTTCCCCCATCTCCTCTCTCTCTCTTCCCCACCTCCTCTCTCTATCTTCCCCACCTCCTCTCTCTCTCTCTCTTCCCCATCTCCTCTCTCTTCCCCCACCTCCTCTCTCTCTCTCTTCCCCCATCTCCTCTCTCTCTCTTCCCCCACCTCCTCTCTCTCTCTTCCCCCACCTCCTCTCTCTCTCTCTCTCTTCCCCTATCTCCTCTCTCTCTCTTCCCCCATCTCCTCCCCTTCTTTGCCCTCTCCAACGCACCGTTTTCCCCTACTTTTCAGGAAAAAAAAAGAAATTAAACCGAAAAGAACATAAAACCAAGAGAAAACTGGAATTTTAAACTCTTTAGAAAACGGGAATCAGCGATGAAAATAAATGGGAATTCAAAACAAACGAAAACGGAAATTTGAAGACCATAGAAAATGAAAATTAAAAAAATAGAATTTGGGAATTGAAATACAATAGAATATATGAAAAAAATAGCAAACAGAAATTTAAACGAAAGAAACAATTTAAATATAAAAAAGAAATTTCAATAGAAAATTTTCAACAATAGCAAACAAATTTCAGCAACAGAAAACAAGAATTTGAAAAGCAGAAATTAAAAAATTAATAGAAAACGGTAAACAGGAAACAGGAATTTAAATAGAAAATGGTAAATAGAAAACAGTAATTTTAATAGAAATCGGTAAACAGAAAACAAGAAATTAAACGAAAACGAAAATTAAAAAACATAGAAAACGAGAAACTAAACACAATAGAAAACGGGAATTTGAAGTCAGACTAAGACAGTTGGCGGATGCTTCAATTAATTAAATGATCTAATATTATGTGACTAATCACCCAGATATAACTAATGTCATACGCTAATTAGGAGGATATAACGGCAGGTAGGAGGAACGTCAGGGAAGATATCGTAAATATTACCCAAGATGGTCTGTGGGGGGTGAGACAGTCTCTGTTGGGGGGGGGAGTCTCTGTGGGGGGTGAGACAGTCTCTGTGGGGGGAGTCTCTCTGTGGGGGGTGAGACAGTCTCTGTGGGGGGAGAGACTCTGTGGGGGAGACAGTCTTTGTGGGGGGGGAGACAGTCTTTGTGGGGGGGAGACAGTCTCTGTGGGGGGGAGACAGTCTCTGTGGGGGGAGAGTCTCTGTGGGGGAGAGTCTCTGTGGGGGAGAGTCTCTGTGGGGGTGAGACAGTCTCTGTGGGGGAGTCTCTCTGTGGGGGTGAGACAGTCTTTGTGGGGGGGAGAGTCTCTGTAGGGGGGAGAGTCTCTGTGGGGGGTGAGACAGTCTCTGTGGGGGGAGAGTCCCTGTGGGGGGTGAGACAGTCTCTGTGGGGGGGAGACAGTCTCTGTGGGGGGAGAGTCTCTGTGGGGGGAGAGTCTCTGTGGGGGGTGAGACAGTCTTTGTGGGGGGAGACAGTCTCTGTGGGGGGGAGACAGTCTCTGTGGGGGGAGAGTCTCTGTGGGGGGAGAGTCTCTGTGGGGGGGAGACAGTCTCTGTGGAGGGGAGACAGTCTGTGTGGGGGTGAGACAGTCTCTGTGGGGGGGGGAGACTTCAGTCACTTCAGTCTTGACAGAGCGGGTTCACTCCCTGGTGTCTTGGTCAATATGCAGCAGAGGCAAGACGGTCACTCGTATAGTGGAGTCAGAGGAGAGGTGCAGCAGTTGGAGACATGGCCACAATTGGGCGGGACCCACCAGTAGAGGTAGGTCGTGTTTAAAAGTCGGACTAGAGGTTAGCAGTTGAGTTGTAGAAGATTTCCTCTGTGCCCGGATTCCATAGTGTAGATGAATCGTATTGTTACAACAATCTCTTGCCAATGTGTCACAGTAAGGTTCAGGGACTGATTACCTCTATCCTGGGTAAGGAGCTGAACCTCCCTGTAAAAGGTGAGGGACTGAACCCCCTATAAAAGGTGAGGGACTGAATCCCACTGTAAAAGGTGAGGGACTGAACCCCCCTGTAAAAGGTGAGGGACTGAACCCCCCTGTAAAAGGTGAAGAACTTAACCCCCCTGTAATAGGTGAGGGACTGAACCCCCATGTAAAAGGTGAGGGAATGAATCCTCTTTTGTCAAGGCTGAGGGACTGGTCCCCTCTATCAAGGCTGAGGAACTGGTCCCCTCTATCAAGGCTGAGGGACTGATCCCCTCTGCCAACGCTGAGGGACTGATCCCCTCTATCAAGGCTGAGGGACTGATCCCCTCTGCCAACGCTGAGGGACTGATCCCCTCTATCAAGGCTGAGGGACTGATCCCCTCTATCAAGGCTGAGGGACTGATCCGCTCTATCAAAGGTGAGGGACTGATTCCCTCTATCAAGGCTGAAGGACTGATCCCCTCTATCAAGGCTGAGGGACTGATCCCTTCCATCAAGGCTGAGGGACTGATCCCTTCCATCAAGGCTGAGGGACTTATCCGCTCTATTAAGGCTGAGGGACTGATCCCCTCCATCAAGGCTGAGGGACTGATCCCCTCCATCAAGGCTGAGGGACTGATCCCCTCCATCAAGGCTGAGGGACTGATCCCCTCTATCAAGGCTGAGGGACTGATCCGCTCTATCAAAGCTGAGGGACTGATTCCCTCTATCAAGGCTGAAGGACTGATCCCCTCCATCAAGGCTGAGGGACTGATCCCTTCCATCAAGGCTGAGGGACTTATCCGCTCTATTAAGGCTGAGGGACTGATCCCCTCCATCAAGGCTGAGGGACTGATCCCCTCCATCAAGGCTGAGGGACTGATCCCTCCATCAAGGCTGAGGGACTGATCCCCTCCATCAAGGCTGAGGGACTGATCCCCTCCATCAAGGCTGAGGGACTGATCCCCTCCATCAAGGCTGAGGGACTGATCCCCTCCATCAAGGCTGAGGGACTGATCCCCTCCATCAAGGCTGAGGGACTGATCCCCTCCATCAAGGCTGAGGGACTGATCCCCTCCATCAAGGCTGAGGGACTGATCCCCTCCATCAAGGCTGAGGGACTGATCCCCTCCATCAAGGCTGAGGGACTGATCCCCTCTATCATGGCTGAGGGACTAATCCCCTCCATCAAGGCTGAGAGACTGATCCCCTCCATCAAGGCTGAGGGACTGATCCCCTCTATCTACGCTGAGGGACTGATTTTCTATCAAGGCTCAGGGACTGATCCCCTCCATCAAGGCTCGGGGATTGATCCCCTCTATCAAGGCTGAGGGACTGATTCCTTCTGTCAAGGCTGAAAACTGATCCCCTCTGTTAAGGCTGAGGGACTGATCCCCTTCATCAAGGCTGAGGGATTGATACTCTATATCAAGGCTCAGGGACTGATCCCCTCCATCAAGGCTTGGGCACTGGTCCCCTCTATCAAGGGTGAGGGACTGATTACCTTTACTTCTGTTATCGTATATTTTCTCTATACTGACTCGAAAAAAAGACAGTGATTAGAGAAATATCTCCACAAGAAAGATACCCAGGTATTGCACACGTATCTTATCCACCAAGCCAAGAATTTCGAAAACAGACAAAATCCAAAAAATCATAACTCATTCTCCTCCATTAAACTCCCTTCCCGAGATATATAAAAAAAAATTCCTTATAAAATCCTTCACCAGAAATGTTCTCGGAAACTTTCGCGCATTTATAATATTTCCAGGATAATTATAACTTGCCAAGAGACATTTCAACTCGTTTTTTCCCAATTAACGGCCCACTTAACTCGGCTCAAGTTTTAAACAAGACGATTCTTGCTGGTGTTTAATGTATCTTTGGGACGACTGGTGATTGAGCTCACGTCCATCACGCTCAGTGTGAGCCCAAACTCGTCTCTATCTCACGAATATTTTAGAGGGGAAGTGAGGGAGGCATCCACCAGATGGAAGAGGGAGGGTGGAAGAGGTAGTGAGGGGAGAAACACCCCTTGCTGCTAGGTGGTTAAGAGGGGTGAAGATGCTGTGAGAAGCCAGAGTTATGGATGTGGCAGTACCCATGTACATGGTGTTCCGAGGGGTCAGCGCCCCCGCGACCCGGTCCCAGACCTCACCTTAAGGCACATAGTAACTTCAGACCATGGGAAGCGTTTCTCTATTTTCCAGGAAAACAATGATTGTTCCTACACATCACCAGGAAAATATTTATAAGGTTCATACACACACACACACACAAGTAGACAAAAGTAATAAAAAAAAAATCAGAAAAATAGTGAATACAGATCATTGATCCAAATATCCTACTGTTAACATAGTGAGACATACATCCTTGTCAGAAATATCAATGAGGAATAAATCCCTGTAAGAAATATTCATGAGTAATAAATCCATGTGGGAAATATCCCTGGGGAATACATTCCTGTGAGAAATATCCCTGAGGAATACATCCCTCTGAGAAATATCCCCGAGGAATATATCCATGTGAGAAATAATCCAGAGAAATACAATTATGTGAGAAATACCCCAGTGGAATACTTCCCTGTGAGAAGTTCCCGGAAAGATACAACCCTGTGAGAAATACCCGGAGGGATACAACCCTGTGAGAAATACCCCGAGGGATACCTCTCCCTTCCAATCAAAGACCAAGATAAGATAAACAAGAGTTACAGTTGCTTATGATCTGTGAGGTCACCCGGAGTGTGGCAACATTACTGAATAAGACACAGCTTGATCAACATTGTTGCCTTTATGTGGAGAATGTTTCTCTCTTGATCAAGTCATAACTTGATCAAGTCATAATCTGATCAAGTCATAACTTGATCAAGTCATAATCTGATCAAGTCATAACTTGATAAAGCTTTACACAGAGCAAAAATTGTCGCACTGAAGGCCTGATTTATAGCATATGTCGTAGTAATAACACGTTTATCTATCACTGTTGAAACCATTCGGGGCGAAACGTGCCCATATTTTGATTTAACTGCCACATTCCTTAAAAGAGTGGAAGTGGATGAGATATTAATTTAAACCTGAAGTTGGGGGAGGAACCTTGTAACGACGTTTCGGCCCGACCTGAACCATTGTCAAGTCACAACTAAAGGGAACAAAGTAGAGAAGGTAAGAAAATAACAAAAGTAGAGAAGGTGAGAAAATAACAAAGCCACAACTTTCCCTATTGTACAGGTCCCTTGTTTCTGTACCTGAGGTATCGCTTTTGTAAGTAAATTGCTATCCCACTATTATGGGTGTCATACAGTTTCCTAGGAATGGGAGAGTAACTGTAATTCCTTTGATCAAGATCCCTATATCAGCATCAAGGATACCTAATGAACGTATCATTTCGTGACGAAGAACAGTGCTCGATTTTTCCCCCAAACGAATAAACCCACAACATTTTTTTTAATCTGCTGAAGAGGGCCTCAAAGTGAGGTCGAAATACGCACTATTCATTTTCAATTGCTGCTTTTTATTGTCTCCACGTGGACCACTTTAGAGTGGCCGGGTACAAATGACGGTAATCAGGCGCCGTGCAAAATCCAAATAGCGGCACAGGCCTTAATATCTTCTGGGAGTTGCCACTGGCGTAATATCAGCCAGTCACAATTATAATCAACTATGAAAAATAAATCTGTATGGAGAATTGTCAATCACTTCAGATACTAATCAATCATAATGTTATTTTTAATTGACTCATTGTCAGCCAATCCTATTAAAAGTCAACATTTCAGCCTAATGTCATAGGCACAATATTTTTATTACTATATATATATATATATATATATATATATATATATATATATATATATATATATATATATATATATATATATATATATATATATATAATTTAATTGGAGAATGACGGAGAGAATGAGACAATCAGAAATGAGAATGACAGAAAGCTAGAAAGAATAAGAAATATCAGCGTGAAACAGTAAGTGAACTAATATACATGATCACTGTCGTACACTTACCAACACGTCTGAGGAACTAGAAAAGCAGAACTAAGTGTAGCAAACTGAGTAAGGGAGGTGGATGTAGCCTGGTGAATGTTCTGAGGTGAGAGTCTGACCTACTCCATGGTGGAGGCTAGTGAGAGTGTAACCTACTCCATGGTGGAGGCTAGTGAGAGTGTAACCTACTCCATGGTGGAGGCTAGTGAGAGTGTAACCTACTCCATGGTGGAGGCTAGGGAGAGTGTAACCTACTCCATGGTGGAGGCTAGTGAGAGTGTAACCTACTCCATGGTGGAGGCTAGTGAGAGTGTAACCTACTCCATGGTGGAGGCTAGTGAGAGTGTAACCTACTCCATGGTGGAGGCTAGTGAGAGTGTAACCAACTCCATGGTGGAGGCTAGGGAGAGTGTAACCTACTCCATGGTGGAGGCTAGGGAGAGTGTAACCTACTCCATGGTGGAGGCTAGTGAGAGTGTAACCTACTCCATGGTGGAGGCTAGTGAGAGTGTAACCTACTCCATGGTGGAGGCTAGTGAGAGTGTAACCTACTCCATGGTGGAGGCTAGTGAGAGCGTAACCTACTCCATGGTGGAGGCTAGTGAGAGCGTAAACTACTCTATGGTGGAGGTTAATGAGAGCGTAAACTACTCCATGGTGGAGGCTAGTGAGAGCGTAACTTACTCCATGGTGGAGGCTAGTGAGAGCGTAACCTACTCCATGGAGGCGGCTAGTGAGAGCGTAACCTACTCCATGGAGGAGGCTAGTGAGAGCGTAACCTACTCCATGGAGGAGGCTAGTGAGAGCGTAACCTACTCCATGGTGGAGGCTAGTGAGAGCGTAACCTACTCCATGGTGGAGGCTAGTGAGAGCGTAACCTACTCCATGGTGGAGGCTAGTGAGAGCGTAAACTACTCCATGGTGGAGGCTAGTGAGAGCGTAACCTACTCAATGGTGGAGGCTAGTGAGAGCGTCAACTACTCCATGGAGGAGGCTAGTGAGAGCATAACCTACTCCATGGTGGAGGATAGTGAGAGCGTAACCTACTCCATGGTGGAGGCTAGTGAGAGCGTAAACTACTCCATGGTGGAGGCTACTGAGAGCGTAACCTACTCCATGGTGGAGACTATTGAGAGCGTTACCTACTCCATGGTGGAGACTAGTGAGAGCGCAAACTACTCCATGGTGGAAACTAGTGAGAGTGTAAACTTCTCCATGGAGGAGGCTAGTGAGAGCGTAACGTACTCCATGGTGGAGACTAGTGAGAGCGTAAACTACTCCATGGTGAAGACGAGTGAGAGCGTAAACTACTCCACGGTGGAGACTAGCGAGAGCATAAGCTACTCCATGGTGGAGACTAGTGAGAACGTAAACTACTCCATGGTGGAGGCTAGTGAGAACGTAAACTACTCCATGGAGGAGGCTAGTGAGAGCGTAAACTACTCCATGGAGGAGGCTAGAGAGCGTAAACTACTCCATGGAGGAGGCTAGTGAGAGCGTAAACTACTCCATGGAGGAGGCTAGTGAGAACGTAAACTACTCCATGGAGGAGGCTAGTGAGAGCGTAAACTACTCCATGGAGGAGGCTAGAGAGAGCGTAAACTACTCCATGGAGGAGGCTAGAGAGCGTGTATACTACTCCTTGGGGGAGGCTTAAAAACATAAAAGGGGAAGAACACGGTATCAGGCCTTCTGATCCGTACTATTAAGAAATCGTACTGACACGATTGCAAACAAACCATACCACGGGTGGGGTTTGAACCTGCGGTCAGAGAGTCTCAAAACTCCAGACCGTCGCGTAAGCCACTGGGCCAGCTGGCTTCAATAAAATTCATCCAACTTACGGTGTAGAAACATACTTTATTGGATGAATCTTATTGAAGCCAGCTGGCCCAGTGGCTAACGCGACGGTCTGGAGTTTTGAGACTCTCTGACCGCTGGTTCAAACCCCACCCGTGGTATGGTTTATTTAGAAAGAAATGCTGCAAATAACGACACCATGGATAATGACACGAAAGCAGTATAACTCCACCCTTTCTCAAGTCGCAGATCTATTTATGACTTAATAAAGCCCACCTTATGGGCGATACGTCATCAATAAAGGAATGCATTATTCTGAATTTGTCTTTATTCATGGGTGAGAGGCAGGTCTTCCTCTCACCCATGGTAGCGGCTTTACTGCCGCTACTGGGCAGTTTATATCCAGATACAATGCTATGGACAAATGTGTTTTCCTATACCTTTGTGTATATACAGATAAATGATCGTGGAAGTGGGTGGGGTGAGAGAATGGGTGGGGTGAGAGAATGGGTGGGGTGAGAGAATGGGTGGGGTGAGAGAATGGGTGGGGGCGAGAGAATGGGTGTTTTAAAAAATGGGTGCTCAAGAGAATGGGTGGGGTGAGAAAATGGGTGAGAAAATGGGTGGGTGATTGGGGGGGGCGAGAGAATGGGTGGGGCGAAAGAATGGGTGGGGGCGAAAGAATGGGTGGGGGCGAGAGAATGGGAGTTTTAAAAAATGGGTGCTCGAGAGAATGGGTGGGGTGAGAAAATGGGTGAGAAAATGGGTGGGAGAATGGGTGGGGCGAGAGAATGGGGAGGGTGAGAGAATGGGTGGGTGAGAGAATCAGTGAGCAGATGACTCCTAACGTGTGTATGCCAATCAGAGATTCAGCTGGGCATTCAGTCAGGAACCACTGAGGTGACAGACCAGCCAGCTCGTCCTCAGCAATAATTAACAAGTCTCTCACCAGATGTACATTCCCTCAAATCATAAGACTTTTTATTACTGTTATTTATGATGTGTCTATTAAGTAATTCATGGCTGATTTTGAGGCATGGGGCGCAAGAACTTAAACAGAGAATCAACAGAGGCCAAACAGGGGCTTTAACAGATGTTAAACAGGACCCAAAGACCTAAACAAGACATTGATACCAAATAATCAGTGCTTAAATAAAACCCAAATAGAATAAGGGAGATTTAAACAGAACTTGAACAGAGATGAAAGTGCCTAAACACAGCCTAACATGGCCTAATCTCAGCCTTAACAGAGACTAAACAGATTTTAAACAGCTTTAACAGGACTTAAGATACCTAAACAGAGCCTCTAAAAAACTCTAATCATGCCTAAACATGGGCTATAGACATAAAATCATCTAGAGCCCAAAAAAGAGGTCTACTCAAGGCTCAGTTAGAGCGTACACAGGTCCTCAACAAAGGCAAATAGACATTAGACGGAGGCTCAGCAGGTTTTAGACAGGTTAAACAGGTTCAAGGCAGAGCGTAACAGTTCCTAGACCGAGATTAATAAGGTTCAAGAAAGGATAAACAACTTCCAGACTACAGGTAATCAGGTCCTAGACAGAAGCTAAACAGGTACTAAACAGATGAAACAGATACCAAAAGCAGCTAAACAGGATCTAGAGGCTGAACAGATGCTAGAGCCTGAACATGTCCTAGACAGAAGCTGAACAGGTGCTAAACAAACTGAACAGGAGCTAGACAAACTGAACAGGTGCTAGACAGAAACTGAACAGGTGTTAGAAACTGAACAGGTGGTAGACAGAAACTGAGCAAGTCTTAGATAAAACTGGTTTCTGTCAACCAGTGAGGAAGGGCAAAACATCGCAGTCTTCACACACTTGGCTTCATCTCCCAGGGCGTATCAATGCTCCTCAGCGGGGAAATCTTTCATGAATAAAACATTTCGGCTATTTGCTTAATTCTCAGAAAAGTTGGAGACTACTTACTAATCTCCAGAAGACATTCCATGAAAAGTCTCTCCGAACTTATTAGAAAATTAAATAATGGGCGGGAGTGTCGAGCGGTGTTTCCCAACCCGCTAGATCCTAGTGGTGGTATACCTCCTCTACGACGTCTTGTTCTAGTTATGGGTTACCTAGGTCTCACCTACAGCATATTTAGAATGTCTGCTTTTTCAATAATTATATTGTCCCGCCCCTCCCATAGGATGCACTGTATATCAGTACATTATATGAACGAATTAAAAATAAGGCGGAGAGTAGGATAGTAGATGAACAAGGAGGCTTTAGAAAAGGTAGGGGGTGTGTAGACCAAATGTTTACAGTGAAACATATAGGTGAATAGTATTTAGATAAAGTGATTTTTGTGGCATTTATTGATTTGGAAAAGGCATATGACAGGGTAGATAGGGGGCAATGTGGCAGATGTTGCAGGTGTATAGGAGGTAGGTTACTGAAAGCAGTGAAGAGTTTTTACGAGGATAGTGAGGCTCAGGTTAGAGTACAGGTTAGAGTTAAAGGGAGATTATTTCCCAGTAATAGTAGGCCTTAGACAAGGATGTGTGATGTGCCCATAGTTGTTCTTATCTTTATAGATGGGGTTGTAAGAGAAGTGAATGCTCGGGTGTTGGCAAGAGGTTAAGGGATAAAAGACAAAATCTAATAAAAAGTGGGAGTTGTTACTGTTGCTCTTTGCTGATGACACTGTGCTTCTGGGAAATTCTGAAGAGAAGTTGCAGAAGTTGGTGGATGAGTTTGGTAGGGTATGTAAAAGAAGAAAATTAAAAGTGAATATAGGAAAGAGTAAGGTGATGAGGATAACAAAAATTAGGTAACGAAAGACTGGATATCAGATTGGAGGGAGAGAGTATGGAGGAGGTAAATGTATTCAGATATTTAGGAGTGGACGTGTCAGAAAATGGGGCTATGAAAGATGAGGTGAATCATAGAACTGACGACAGGAAAAAGGCGAGTGGCGCACTGAGGAGTCTGGTGTGTGAATATAATGCAGATAATTTGTAGTTTGAAAATTAGGAGGAGGTGCGGGATTACCAAAACTATTATCCAGAGGGCTGAGAAGGGGTTGTTGAGGTAGTTTGGACATGTAGAGAGGACGGAAGGAAATAGTGACTTTTAGTGTGTAAAAATCTGTAGTGGAGGGAAGGCGGGGTAGGGGTCGGCCTAGGAAAGGTTTGAGGGAGGGGGTGAAGGAGGTTTTGTGTGTAAGGGGCTTGGACTTCCAGCAAGCATGCGTGAGCGTGTTAAATAGGAGCTAAAGGAGACAAATGGTTTTTTAGGACTTGTCTTGTTGTTGGAATGCGAACAAGGTAACATTTATAAAGGGATTCAAGGAAACCGGCAGGCCGGACTTGAGTCCTGGAGATGGGAAGTACAGTGTCGGCACTCTGAAGGAAGGTTGTAATCTTACAGTTTTATAACTGTAGTGTAAGCGTGCCCTTGGCAAGACAGTAATGGAGTGAATGATGGTGAAAATTTTTCTTTTTCGGGCCAACCTGCGTTGGTAGGAGACGGCCTATGTGTTTATATATATATATATATATATATCTATATCTAGATATCTATCTATATATATATATATATATATATATATATATATATATATATATATATATATGCGCGCAGAACCACCACTGCGAAAAAAATGTGAAATTCCAAGCGCTTTCGTGGCTTCTTACATTACCAAGGGACTATAAAAATATAGGATTAACAGGAAAGCGTATAAGGACGAGACTACACTTCTCTGCCACACCCAACACACACACACACACACACACACACACACACACACACACACACACGGTGTTTAGATAATTATACGAGAACAGGGACAGTGGATATAAGGATTATTATTATAATCAAGGGGGAAGCGCTAAACCCGGAGGATTATACAGCGCCTGGGGGGGATGTGGAAGGCATTCAGGCTTAATTCGGGGAACTGGAGCACAGATCCAATTCCCTAAATCAAGAGCCCCTCACCAACATCAAGGAACCTTCCTTGTGGGGTGTGGATATAAGGAGTCCTGCAGTAAGAACAATACAAAAATTAATAATAATAATATTAATAATAATAAAATAATAGAAATTTAAATAACATTAGTGTCTCGTGTCTCGGTTGGCAGCGCAGTCAACTTACATACTGAGTGTCCATGGTTCGATCCCCGGCAAATGTAGATGCGTTGGACATGTTTCCATATACCTGCTGCCCCTGTTCACCTAAGAGAAAGTAAGTACCTATGTGTTAGTCGACTGGTGTGGGTGGCATCCTGGGGGTGGTAGTATACATGGATAGGGCTGGGCTTTGAAACTGTCAGCTACAGACGTAGCTGACAATTTTAACAGACCCATAACAGTCGGCTAACACCCAGGTACCTACTTACTGCTGGGAGAATAGGGACAGCAGGTGTACGGGAACATGCCCAACGTTTCACCCGTGCTGGGATCGATCCCAGGATCCTCATTATGTGAGACGACGCTATCAGCCAATTCACCCACCTCATGCGTCTTCACCCTCCTGGGAACGTACCAATGGTGATATTAGGGTGGTAGTGGAGTAATGGAGGGTGTGGTAGAGGTACTGAGGTGGTAGCAGTGGGAATATAGTACAAGGGGTTGTAGTGGTGGGGATGGCTTGGTAGTGGTGGCGGTGGGTGGTAGTAGTGTCAGCGGGTGGTAGTAGTGTCAGCGGGTGGTAGTAGTGTCAGCGGGTGGTAGTAATGTGGTAGTAGTGGTGGCAGGTGGTAGTAGCAGTGGCGGGTGGTAGTGTCGGCGGGTGGTAGTGGTGGTGGGTGGTAGTATAGGTAGTAGTGGTGGCGGGTGGTAATAGTAATGGCAGGTAGTAGTGGTGGCGGGTGGTAGTGGCGGCGGGTGGTGGTGACGACGGGTGGTGTAGTGATGATAGTAGAGGCAGGTGATAGTAGTGGCGGGTGATAGTAGTGGCGGGTGATAGTAGTGGCGGGTGATAGTAGTGGCGGGTGATAGTAGTGGCAGGTAATAGTAATGGGGATAGTAGTGGGAATTGTAGCAGTAGAGTTGTGGTAGTGATAATGGGGGGGAGGGGGATACCGTGGTAGGTGGTGTGGTGGGTGGGTGATGGTGGCAGTTTGTAGTTGTTTGGGTGGTGGTAGTAGTTGTAATGGTGTAGTGAAGACATGGCGGTACGAGAACTTAGTGGTAGATTTGGTTGATTATTGGTGGGTAAGTGCTGGTAGTGGAGTAATGGTATTGGTAGTAGTAACAGCGATAGTGGTGCTAGAATGGTGCCTTAGGACTGTAGTAGTGGTGATGGGGGAAGTGTAGTAGTGGCGATGGGGGATGTGTAGTAATGGTGATGGGGGAAGTGTAGTAGTGGTGATGGGGGAAGTGTAGTAGTGGTGATGGGGGAAGTGTAGTAGTGGTGATGGGGGAAGTGTAGTAGTGGTGATGGGGGAAGTGTAGTAGTGGTGATGGGGGAAGTGTAGTAGTGGTGGTACCTGAGTACAGATTGAAGTGGAGTTTGAACAGTGTTTACGATAGCTGATTGGTGGTTGTAGTGATAAGGGTTATGGTGGTGGTGGGGCAGTTGATGGTTGTCTTCCCAAAGTATTTATCCTTCAAGTCTTTATAGACTATAGATTCAGTCATAATTAAGTCTTATTAAAATCTCGATAAAGCCTTTCTGAAATCTTTGAATTGATAAAGCTCTGTTTAGAGCGAAGTGTGCTCTATAGAGTAAAGCTCATTCAGGGTAAAACGTCTGTCCGCGTCTCTTAAGTGGTCACTTGTTGGTCAGACATTGTCCTTGCTCTCTTTATACAGAAATACCTTCCTGCTGTTTTTGTTCCTACTTCTGCTACAGCTTTTGTTCCACTTGTTTACTTCGTGTACTGCTGCTGTTGCTGATACATCTGGTAAAACTGCTGCTAATTCTGTTTCTGCTCGCATTACCATTGCTGCTGCTGCTGCTGCTTTTACTGCTGTTACCTCAGTGCTGCTGCTGCTCCTCCTCACCAGCCTCTCGATGGCGAACAGGATCAATTACAATTTGGGGAGAGGTATTGCCCACTAGGACCAACATGAAGGAAAACCCAGGCATATTAACCCAGGTAAGAGGAGCTTTTCCCAGCGGGGTTGATGGTTCGTTCATGAGAGACTCGGGCCATTACGACCCCAGGACCACGTTAGTCATCCAATACGATTCCCTTTACTGCTCCTGCAAACTGCACTCCTCTGCAAACTTTGGACAAACTGGCATATCTTAAGAAATTAAAACTGGAATACAAAACCTTTTGTTTTCGAAATATTAACTCAGTTCTCATAAAATGGCAACTTTAGGTCAAGTTTGAGTGTTATATAGCAGAATTCATCAAATGTGAGTGTTATATAGCAGAATTTAGCAGACTGAGAATTTAAATGTTTAAACTTAATTATGAAGAATATTTATTACTGTCCCATTTTCTAATATTTATCAGTATTAACCCAGTAACGAATAATCTATAGCAGGTATTAGGCTAATTTTCAGTATCTCTCAGTATTAACCAGGTGAAAACAAAATTGCTGTATTAACTCAAAATTGAATACATAGAATACTATTATCCCAGTAATACTTATTAGTAGAATTACATCAAAGAATATAAAATAGCAGTATTAATTTGAGTGAGAATGGTAGCTCGGACGGTAGCGTACTCAACTCACACAATGAGTGTCCATGGTTCGATCCCCGGTACGGCTGGAAACACTGAGCGTGTTTCCTTAAGACACCTTCCGTCCTTTTTCACCTAGCAGTAAGTAGATACCTGGGTGTTAATTGATTGGTGTGGGTCGCATCCTGGGGACAAAAATTAACCTAAGTTGCCAGAAATGTTCTGCATAACCAGGAGCTGTCTTTGTAGAAACAAAGATCATTATTGTTGTAAAATAAATTATATATACTTACAACAAATTATTATGACAAATCAGATATATTAATAAATTATATATACTAACAATTACACTATTAATTGTAATTAAATTACAGAGTGAACTGAAATTTAAATAAACAAATTTTTAGGCCATACCGAGTGTCTCCCGTCAAGGTAGGTGACCTCAGAAAGAGAGAGAAAATGCATTCACCATCACTCACTCAATAGCTATCTTGCCAGTAACGTGCTGACATCATAATTCAAACGACCCAACCCTTCCTTCAGAGAAGGCGCGGAACCTCCCACTTCCAGGACTCGAGTCCGGCCATACATAAACATGCAAGCAATGTTCACCACTGCAGCAATGTTCACCACTGCAGCAATGTTCACCACTGCAGCAATGTTCACCACTGCAGCAATGTTCACCACTGCAGCAATGTTCACCACTGCAGCAATGTTCACCACTGCAGCAATGTTCACCACTGCAGCAATGTTCAGACATACATGAAGATTGTAACGCAAAATGCAGACTAGTTGATCACACGGAGACGCTTATAGCAGAGCAAGCTTTAGTGTACTTTCCGTCCATAGGCAAGATTATTTCAGCTTGAAGGGGGATCTTAAAGCTTACCGTTGAGCGAAACATTGTCAAACAAAGGCTTACTCTGTCGTCAGTGTTATTGTAGGACGTAGATGTGTGAAACAATATGTCGAGAACACAGATAAAATTTCAACTTTGATTCGTTCACTTTCTGACATGGTTCACCACTGAGCCTTCCCCCATCCCTGCCACCCAGAGAACACCGGCCAGACTCCGAAGCCAGAAACAGGCAGTTACCCGTCGGCTACCTTCCCCAGTCTGCCTTTCTTCCCCAGCCCCCTTCCCCAAGTCAGTACCCCAGTGGGCATTTTAGATCACCCTGTAAAATTAAATATACACGGGAGTTAGCTTGGATGACACAGTGTCATGTGCTTGGGTGACACAGTGTCATGTGCTTGGGTGACACAGTGTCATGTGGTTTTGTGGCGCTGCTTGGAAAGGGGTGGAAACCCCCTAGGGTAGATGATGAGGGGGGAGGGAGGTGGGGATAGAGGAGGAAGGGAGGAAAGGGAGTTAGGAGCCTCCTGGTGATGGGCAATCTTTTATTTAACAACTGAGTACATCAACGTACATAGTGAAGGGGAAAAGGAGGATGTGAAGGGGTGTGACGAGCAGGGGAGGTGTGAAGGGTGAGGTGGTGTGAAGAGCAGGGGTGTGTGAATGGCAGGGGGTGAAGGGCAGATGGGTGTGAAGGGCACGTGGGTGTGAAGAGCAGGGGGGTGTGAAGAGCAGGGGGGGGGCGTGAAGGGCAGGGCGTCTGAAGGGCAGGGGAAGTGTAAAAGGCAGAAGAACTGTGAAGGGCAAGGGGGTGTGAAGGGCAAAGACGTGTGAAGGGCGGGGAGATGTGAAGGGTACGGGAAGAAAGGGGGGGGTTAAGAAGATATAACAATAAAAAGGGGAGTGAAAGAGATCTGTAAATACTGGCAGGAAGAGGGATTAGATTGAACGGGAAGGAGAGAATGAGATGGAGGAAGAGAATGGATTGAATGGAAAAGAGGAATAGAAAGGAGGGAAGGATTGAACTAAACAAGTGGAGGAGAGAGGGGCAGAGGAGAGACTGAACTAGATGGAGGAAGGGGGAAAATGGATAGAAGGAAAAATGCAAAGTAAATATGTAACAGACTAATGAGGGTGACAAAGACAAGGATAGCGGTTACATAGTCCTTGACCTAATGAAAAGGCTTCGTGGAGTACCTAGCAAGACTTAAGTCAGTAAAAGATTCTACGATACATAAATACAACACGTAAATATGTAAAGTAAAAGGACACAAGTGCAACTAATGTGACATTTTTATTGTGGCAACGTTTCGCTCTCCAGGAGCTTTGTCAAGCCGTTCCAAACAGTACATGGACACGGCTTGATAAAGCTCCTGGAGAGCGAAACGTTGCCACAATAAAAATGTCACATTAGTTGCACTTGTGTCCTTTTACTTTACATATTGTCGGTAATTCTACCAACATTATTACAACACGCAAATATTTCGTTTAGGGTCCACACTTAAATTGGCGGCATTTTCTTGTTTAAAGCATACAGAATTGAGTGAGTTTAGAAATGGAGATACTATTATGTTGTGCAAATTGTTGCTCTTTGTGGAATTCCACTGCATGTAGACGCCGGGGAGTAAGTGAAACATGGCAGGTTTTCCCCTTAGACTTTAAAATGTATACAATTACGGCGCTTACAGTACTAAATTGGTTTTTGAGTTGGATTTTGTTGGGCGAGACAGATTTACAATCCTACCTAACCATTAAATTTTTCTTATACGCTCACACTATCCACACTGCAAACCAATTTATTACTGTACACTATAAATTATCAATAAACTCGTATCAACCCAATTTATCTCATATTCATTATCTAAATCTGATAAAATACTTTCTGAAAAAAAAAAACATATACGATGTTTTCAAACAATAATTTCATTTGTAGTTAAGGAAAATTTAAAAAAAAGACGTATTTTAATAGTAATATTCTATTCGTGGTAAGATTTGCCATTCTTCTAAACACTTGTTAGTTATCGTCATGAAATCACGACTATAGTCTTCTCTGCCAACGTTAGTGTACTCCTTCCCGTGTATAAAATAAAGCAAAACCACAGAATATTTCCCTGGATAATAATTATTAATGATTTTGCAATTATACTCGTAATATTAATGAAAATAATACATAGCAAAAATATTGACTACTTTGGTATAAAATATTCGTCTGTGTTACACTTATAATCAGAGTTAATGAAACGTGAACCTCTCAGAATTATTCTTGGCTGTCCCAAATTTACAAAGGGTCTTAGTTTGAGGAAGGAGCTTGGTATTTCTAGTATCAGTGATAGGGTTGTTGAGATTAACACTGTACCCGGTATTAGAATGTTAAGAAATGAACCAGACACTGTCACTATGAATCTTACTAAATGTCTAGAAGTAAATACACACAGATCTAAATGGACGGTGAAAAGATGCAATTGTATTAACTTTTATAACCTGCATGAACTGTATCACTGTAGACAACAAGAGCATTTCACCCCTCCATGGAAGATGTGTTCATTTAATATCACATACCTGCAAGTCCCTCCCAAGAAGCTCATTGCTAGTAATCCCTTCCTTAAATCTCTTGTTAGAGTAACTGCTCAAGAAGAAATTTCTCACCTAGCTGGTAGTAACAAGTTATCACAAGTTATATACACTGATGAACTAAACAGGAGTCTTCTGGCAGGGCTGCATCTGCTCTTGTTGCCACCTCCCTAGTTAAGAACGATAATAAATTTGTTGAACTAGGCATAAGAATTAACAACTGGGCGTCTACACTGCAAATTGAATTGTTGGCAATCCTAATGCCCCTTAAGCAAACTTATGATACTGAGCTTGACTATCATCATTACCGATTCTATGGCATCATTGAAGGCTCTTGACTCATATAATGACTCCAACAACATCCTCATTGGAGAAGCCAGGCATAGACACTCAAAAATCCGGGAAAAAGGAATTAATGTACAGTTGCTATGGATACCATCACACACTGGATTACCCCATGATAAAGTTGATACGCTAGCCAAGAAGAGTACCCAGAAGGATAATGTAGAATATAACTTTGGTATATCTGAGTCTAGCATTAGGTATAATATTAGGAGATAAGTAAATAATAAAAATGAATGCTTCTGGAATACAGTTAGATAACATGAACGTAGATAAGTAAATTTGGGGAGCAACTTGCAATCTGAACAGACTGACTGATGTTGTAGTGGCCAGGCTTAGGCTTGGTTACAAGTACTTCTGGTAGTTTGGGAGACACACAGATGATGATCAAACTAAATGCAAATTATATGGCCAGGCATATGGTCAGTGTCTTGAACACTATGTGCTTAATTGTCCACTTATTGAGGAATACAGAGATAGACAGTATAATAACTTACGTGACATACCAAGATATCTTATTAATGAAAATAAAATACTAGATACACTAAGCAAATTCCCTAAATTTGTTTGTAACAGATAAGTGAACTGTAGATATAAATCCAAATGTATTCCTGTTAACCCTTTTGGGGCCTAGTTCTTAGGCCTTTTCTGTATCAATGTGCTTTTGCACTATCATCCACAGGATGGGTATGGCGTGCACAATAAACTAGCCACTTCGGTGGCAAAACCTAAAATTTAATCTTATAATCCGACCTATATACCCTCTGCAAAGAGCAGCCAAAAGTAAAAAAAATTGAAATGCGCATGCACGCACACACACACACACACACACACACACACACACACACACAAACACACGCACACAAACACACAGGCAGATGTTGTCTAGACACCAGAGCAGAGATGACAACAATTATCAGTGTTATTTCCAACAATAAATAACTACCTCCATAATTCCCCTGAAAGGCGAGTGTCAATTGCGTTGTAGGCCCCGAGTACGCTAGTAGGATCAGATTAAATCCTATTGGTGGTTTTATTTTATCCTCTCTACGTATATACGATACAGATAAGTTGGATGAACACGCTGAATCGGATTGAGGCCGGCTCCGAGAGCGATCGGATCCTCTAGTGAGGTGTAACGCGAAAGGGTCGATGCGATATTGATAGCGTCGAGAATATAGGATGAAGTACCACACATAAGGGAGTTTAAGTCGTCTATAATGCAGAGCGCGGTGACAACAACGCCATAAGGGGACGTTGAAAGTGTTATATAAACAAGTGATAAATGGAAGTATTAGAGTGCCAGGTGTAATTTGCCGCCCCTGGTAGACGCAGTGATGATGCATGTATTGCTTTCACGGGGTCTTGAAGAACAACACCAAACACTAAAACACACACACACACACACACACGCGTGTGTGTGTGTGTGTGTGTGTGTGTGTGTGTGCGTGCGCGCGAAAGTTCAACAGAACGACAATAAAACCAATTGATAAAACTGCAGAGAGGGGAAAGTGAAAAAGGAAGCTCCAGACTCAACGAGATTTTAACCACAAAGAAATCAACTTGGAGAACATGGACTCACATGGGAGGCCACAAACGAGGAGAACAAGAGCCAATCAAAGAATAAAATGACAAGGAGGAGAGGGGAAGTCGAACCAGAGGAACTCATTTTACCAATAAACGAATATGACATATGAAAAATTGAATGTGAAGACCCTCCAGAACACTACGAACATGTAGCAGTATTAAGATTTGATGATGAAGTGGAAGTGAGACTATAAGTAAGAGACACAGTGCACACATGTGTCTTACTTATCTACTTGTCTGTCTTTATGCGGTTATATTCACAAGTCTCAGTGTTAACCAGACAACAAAATGGAAGACTGAAGGAATGAAAAACTTCGCGAAGAAGTGAGGAACCTCCCGAAGGAGTGAGGAACCTCCCAAAGAAGTGAGGAACCTCCCGAAGGAGTGAGGAACCTCGCGAAGAAGTGAGGAACCTCCCGAAGAAGTGAGGAACCTCCCGAAGGAGTGAGGAACCTCGCGAAGAAGTGAGGAACCTCCTGAAGGAGTGAGGAACCTCCCGAAGAAATGAGGAACCTCCCGAAGAAATGAGGAACCTCCCGAAGAAGTGAGGAACCTCCCGAAGAAGTGAGGAACCTCCCGAAGAAGTGAGGAACCTCCCGAAGAAATGAGGAACCTCCCGAAGAAATGAGGAACCTCCCGAAGAAATGAGGAACCTCCCGAAGAAATGAGGAACCTCCCGAAGAAATGCGGAACCTCCCTAAGGAAGTTCAGCGGGAAAGAGAACCTACTGGAAAGTATACACAGGAAATGTCTGATGAAACAGAAAAATAGTGCATGGAACGGAATCATACAAAGCAAGTAGGAGGAGAAATAAGAAAAAAAAAAGCCCATGGTTCAGCCAATAGAGAAGCAAAGAGTAGGTCCGAATTGGTACTGGAAAGATAAGGAGCTCAGAAAACAACAGGAATCTGGAAAATGAACAAAGAAGCTAGAAACGAAGCGGAGCAGCACTCTGAAGTTGGAATCGACGTTCTTTTATAGTTACTTATGGAGGAAGATGTCTAAATTTAAATGAGAGAATCTTACAGAAGATTATAAAGACGACTGTGAGGAACTTAACACAAGGTTTAAGAAATTATTTACAGTCGTGCAGGAAAGAATCACCCATGAGTAACGACAGAAAAACTGAGCAGCAGGACGTATAAATCATTCAAATTTACGAAGGAGTAAGCGGAGGAATCATTAAAGGAATCAGACACAACAAAAACTCATACAGTACCATTATGGGTACTAATGGAAGAAACAGAAATTCAATGGTCTGGTATAAAAACGCTCAACAGATCACCGGAGATAGGAAAAATAATACATACGTGTAAAGAAAAATAAATACGTTAATAAAAAAAAATACATACGTTGTTTCTATATTCCAGAGAGACAAGAAAACCTGAAGACAGTCAAGTTTCTCTAACCTGTATATTATCAAAGTTCTGGAGAAGACTGTCAGAAGGTTGGTGGGGAAACCAGGTTCTTCTATTACTAACAAATCACCAGATCTTTTAGGCTATACAGAACTTTAAACATATTTCTTTATGAACATTATTAAATTTACGTTATCAATGCAAACTTGCTATTGTCGTGACAAATTCACTCACACATTACATAAATCATAATCACAACGCAAATAAAACTACTCAAAATTCATTTTTCACAATCCGTAATCCATGTTCATAAATCGTCCATGTCAATAGCCAGGAACGTGAGTAATTTTAGTCGAATGGGGAAAAAATCGCTGCTATTGAATCCAAAAGATATGAAGGGGAAAGAGGTGATACTGGGTTCTAAGGCTAAGTCGCTCAAACCTCGCCACCAAAGCAAGGTTACCCAGCACCGGCGGGGGAAAGGGAGGGAAGGAGGGGGGGGAACCTCAAAGGTTAATCCAGAAGTTGTATAAAATAGGAGTAAAGTTAAAAGTACTAGAGTGAATCAGAGTACCATCATACGGAGAACAGAAACAGTTAGGTTGATCAGAATGGGGTAAGGATAATAACAGGTGTGCCACAGGGCTCGGTACAGGGGGCCCCTATTGTCACTTGCATGCGTCACGGATGTACACATCTGAACTGAATCGTCCGTGTACATTTGACGATATGACACTGATGAGAGAGTTAGTGGAAGATGGATATTTAGTATATGATTATTTTAATAAACTAGAAAGCTGGTCACTTAAATGGCTCTCGAAATTCAACCCAAGTAAATACAAGGTAATGAGGATCTGAAAAGAAGAAGCCCGGAAATGGAGTACAGCCAAGAGGGTAGATAAACCATAACAGAAAAAGAAAAAAACTCGGGATAAAAATCATAACAAATATACCACTAAAGGAACACACAAACCAGATAACACTGGCAACTTATGCGAAACCGGATAATCCTAAAATAACATTAAGGACCCTAATGAAAACTTGCTTAAGACACTGCACAACCTAACGACCATCAGGGAGTAGGAAACCCCAGCAGGAATCTCCACCGGAAACAGCACATGCAATAGTTAAAGACGGTGAGGATTTTTTGTATCAAGCTTCGTCTCAGGACTCAGAGGAGTACCATATCTGTTAAAGACTCAGAGAATTGGATCTGACTATTCTAGAAGAAACGAACGTGAGGAGGAAACATAATCACGACGTAGGAACTGCCAGGGTAGGCAAAACAGGCTGCTGTAGATGTCAGACAAAAGACAGGGTCATGTTCAGTGCCTTGACGTCCTTTCCCAGCGAACATAATTCGGCGAGTACAATTCTGCTATTACATACAGTGCCTTACCCTCGTGTGGGTATGACATAACCCACCTTACCCTCGTGTGGGTATGACATAACCCACTTTACCCTCGTGTTGGCATGACATAACCCACCTTACCCTCGTGTTGGCATGACATAACCCACCTTACCCTCGTGTGGGTATGACATAACCCACTTTACCCTCGTGTGGGCATGACATAACCCACCTTACAATCGTGTGGGCATGGCATAACCCACCTTTCCCTCGTGTGGGCATGACATAACCCACCTTACCCTCGTGTTGGCATGACATAACCCACCTTACCCTCGTGTTGGCATGACATAACCCACCTTACCCTCGTGTGGGCATGACATAATCCACCTTACAATCGTGTGGGTATGACATAACCCACCTTACCCTCGCGTGGGCATGACATAACCCATCTTTCCCTCGTGTGGGCATGACATAACCCACCTTACCCTCGTGTTGGCACGAGATAACCCACCTTACCCTCGTGTGGGCATGACATAACCCACCTTACCCGCGTGTGGGCACGACATAACCCACCTTACCCGCGTGTGGGCACGACATAACCCACCTTACCCGCGTGTGGGCATGACATAACCCACCTTACCCGCGTGTGGGCACGACATAACCCACCTTACCCGCGTGTGGGCAGCAGCAGAAGCTGCAAGCAAAAATAAAAAAAATAAAAAAAATAAAAAAATATATAAAGAAAGAAAAACGAAACAAGTAGAAGAAAAAACGATGAAAGAACAAAGAGAAAAAACGGGAAGGAAAGAAAATATCCGGAAAACAGTATAATAATAATAATAATAATAATAATCTATTTCTACAAGTACAAGGTATACAGACCATTGTTGACATCAATGACATACTACTATATAGAAAGCCGCTTGTTATGCAGAACATTTCGGACAAATCAGGTCAGTTTTGTCCCGGGATGCGACCCACACCAGTCCACTAATCCTAATGTTTTCCACAAGACGTCAGTGTATCAGCCGAGTGCGCTACCAGTCGAGCTAAAAGGTGGCGACCTTTTCGGTGGTGATAATCAAGTAAATATTTCAGAATAGCCCAAGAATATCATGCAGTGCGTCTTATATCCACTGGCAGGCTAAGAGCCCTCCCCCCCTCCCCCCCATCACCTCCCCACCTCCGGAACCTTCAACATTTCTCCCAGAAATCTTAAGCAGCAATCCCCCATTTACTCCTTACATATTCTCTTAATATATCAGTAGTCCCGGTGCGATATTCCTTTCAGTGCCCTGACGACAGACATTTGCTTTTACGAGAGAGGCGTCGAGACTTCCGTTCAAGTCTACGTTGTTCGCGGTTCACCGCACCGCCGGGTAAACTACCGCATCGTCAGTCCACGCTCACTGCTGTGGTTGATAAACTGCCGCACCCTCAATACAACCCCAGTTCACCACTGAGCTTCATGAGGTGCTGTTTCGCTGTGTAGAGCTGAATCGAGTGCTCTTTCACTCCGTGTAGAGCTTTACAAAAGCCGTTTCGCTTTGTGTAGAGCTTTACAAGTGCTGATTAGCTCTGTGTAGAGCTTTACAAGTGGCGTTTCGCTCTGTGTAGAGCTTTGCAAATGCCGTTTCGCTTTGTGTAAAGCTTTACAAATGCTGTTTCGCTCTGTGTACAGCTTTACAAGTGCTGATTCGGTCTGTGTAGAGCTTTACAAGTGGCGTTTCGCTCTGTGTAGAGCTTTACAAGTGCTGTTTCGCTTTGTGTAGAGCTTTACAAGTGCTGTTTCGCTCTGTGAAGGGCTTTACAAGTGCTGTTTCACTGTGTTGTGACGCTCTTTAAAGAGTTTTATCAAATAATTTTAACTCACTTGAGCTTTATTAACAATAATAATAAACATTATCAAAAAAAAAATATTTTTAAACTCCTATTAGAAAATATTGTAAATGTATTATTATTAACGTTAACAATATTAACTTCAACAAGTAGGAAAAATTCAGTAAAAAAAATCATTTTCATTATTTACGATTTTTGTTAAGAGTTGGTGTGGAAGGGTAAAAAAAAAATCTCCTATATTTGCCAGAACATTATCCTGTGCTCAATGTTTCACACAAATCGTGAAAAATTCACGAGATCGTCGTTGGCCGCTCCAGAAAAAAATTATGTTTTCGGTGAGAATTAACAGTAATAATGTATGGATATATATAAATTGGTGGAAATGCATACTTCCCACTGACAAAATGATTCTCTATTGTAATTCATATATATATATATATATATATATATATATATATATATATATATATATATATATATATATATTGCAAAAATTGCGAACAAGCAATACAAGATGTAAGACAACCAAAGTGGGAGTTGAATGATAGCTCTAGGTCTTTCGTGTTTCAATCAACACATTATCACGAGTTTACAATGTTGGAAAAATTAGTATGAAGTCCAAGCAGATTTGATTGGTGGAACGTTCTTGCCAAGAATGAGGTACGGAAGCAGAAGATGCTGAGTGACCAGCCAGGCTTAACAGTGCCAGGTGCCAGCAAACTGAGTATTATAGGTAATCACTCCATTATGGTAATGATGTGATTATCTAGCGAACTTAACATTAGGAACATAATTATAAAAAGCTCGGTCAGACTTTGGGACGATATAAAAGAGTTCACATTTTGAACATAGATGTATCTGGTGTTTGTCATAGGAATTTTCCCGTGAAAATTAAGAAAACAGGTCTACAGCAGACTCCCTTAAAACTAAAGGGAGACATTTATAATTTATGACCTTCTGCACATGGATAAACGATAGATGTCGCCCTTCAGTTTTAAGGGAGACTGTCGTAGAGCCGTTTTCTTAATTTTCACGGAAAAAATTCCCAAGACTGCCAGGTACATCTATATTCAGAATGTTAAGTCTTTTACATAGTCCCGAAGTCTGACCGAATTTCTTTTATAATTGACATGTTACTAATCACTGTTACCAGTGCTTGTGGGCGATCTACTTCACAACTACTGGATCACTATGATATGGCCTTGGATGCACTGGAAGAAAATCAGAATGCAGATGTAATATACACAGACTTTGCAAAAGCGTTTGACAAATGCGATCATGGCGTAATAGCGCACAAAATACGTGCTAAAGGAATAACTGGGAAAGTGGGGAGATGGATCTTCAACTTCCTAACAAATCGAACACAAAGAGTAGTGATGAGTAGAGTTAAATCGGAGGCTGCCATAGTGAAGAGCTCTGTTCCACAAGGCACAGTACTCGCCCCCATCTTATTCCTCATCCTCATATCAGACAAAGACAGAGATATACACCACAGCACCGTATCATCATTTGCGGATGATACTAGGATCTGCATGAGGCTGTCATCTGCTGAGGACGCGGTTAACCTCCAAGAAGATATAAACAAAGTTTTCCAGTGGGCAACGGAAAACAATATGATGTTTAATGAGGACAAATTCCAACTACTCCGTTATGGAAAACTGGAGATAATAACTAGAACAGAGTATACTACAAACTATGGCCATACAATAGAGCAGAAAAATAATGTAAGGGACCTGGGAGTAGTAATGTCTGAGGATCTCACTTTCAAGGATCACAACAGTGCCACGATCACAAGTGCAAAGAAAATGATAGGATGGATAATGAGAACGTTCAAAACGAGAGATGCCATGCCAGTGATGATCCTTTTCAAATCACTTATTCTCTCTAGGCTGGAATACTGCTGTACATTAACATCTCCATTCAAAGCAGGTGAAATCGCAGATCTAGTGTACAGAGATCCTTTACTGCACGTATAAGTGCTGTCAAGCATCTTAACTACTGGGAACGCTTGGGAGCACTTGACTTGTACTCGTTGGAACGCAGGAGAGAGAGATATATATCAAAATCTACACTTGGAAAATCCTGGAAGGAATGGTCCCGAATCTGCACACACAAATCACTCCCTACTAAAGTAAAAGACTGGCAGGCGATGCAAAATACCCCCAATTAAAAGTAGGGGTGCCATTGGTACAATAAGAGAAAACACTAAGTGTCCGGGGCCCAAGACTGTTTAACAGCCTCCCATCAAGCATTAGGGGAATTACCAATAAACCCCCGGCTGCCTTCAAGAGAGAGCTGGACAGATACCTAAAGTCAGTGTCGGATCAGCCGGGCTGTGGTCCGTACGTTGGACTGCGTGCGTCCAGCAGTAACAGCCTGGTTGATCAGGCTCTGATCCACCGGGAGGCCTGGTCATGGACCGGGCCGCGGGGGCGTTGATCCCCGGAATAACCTCCAGGTATCCAGGTATTCCTATAATATTCAGCCTTGCTGGCACCTGGCACTGTTAAGCCTGGGTGGTCACTAAGCACCTTCTGCTTCCCTATCTCATTCTTGGGAAGAACGTTCCGCCGAACGACTCTGCTGGGACTTCACACTCATTTCTGCAGTATTGCAAGCTCAAGATGTGTTGATTGCAACACGAAAGACCTAGAGCTATCATTCATCTCTCCAACTTCTCACATTATCCTTGATAATGCGAGAAGTCACGAAAGCGCTTGGAATTTCACTATTTTTTCACAGTGGTTATTCTGCATATTGTGATATCACCTGTTTACTGTGATCATATATATATATATATATATATATATATATATATATATATATATATATATATATATATATATATATATACACACATGTATATGTATATGTATATATATATGTATATATATATATATATATATATATATATATATATATATATATATATATATATATATATTTTATTACATAATATGGTACAGAAGATTTAAGAGATACATTATTGATATAAAGGTGGCATATACGGTACATGTTGTTACGTGTGTATCACCGATTATAAGGCGAAAATCTCATCCAGCTATATATATATATATATATATACATATATATATATATATATATATATATATATATATATATATATATATATATATATATACATACATTATTGTGCCCACGAACGAGTGGTATTGATCAATAATTGCGACTAGCCAAAGACTCGAACCCTCGAACCCATGCTTCTTTGGCCTGCCTCATGGTGGGCGAAAACTCATGACGCCTTAATCCACTGGACAAAACAATCCTGTACTAGTACACCAAACAGGGACTAGAATGAAATTAGCCTAGAGTCATCCACAGCAAGGTATGTCCTTGGGTAGCGAGTACAACATTAGGATCCGCTGGATGCGCTACTCTTAAGGATCCTATGGTCCAGTGGATTAAGGCATCATGAGTTTTCTCCCACCATGAGTCAGGCCAAAGCAGCATGGGTTCGAGTCCTTGGCTGGTCGAGTGTTGTTATTGAGTTTATAATATATATTATATATATATATATATATATATATATATATATATATATATATATATATATATATCTAGTGCCGAATATGTAAAACTGGTCAATTAGCAAGAACTCATTTAAAATTAAGTTCTTTCTAAAATTTTCTCTTATACGTTTAAAGATATATTTTTTCATTAATGTTAATGTAAAAATTTATAATTTTGCACCAAAAGGAACTTAGAAAACTTACCTAACCTTATTATAACAAGAACAATTTATTTTAGCCTAACTCAACTAAATATATTTTAGATTTGTTTACAATAATTTAATACCAAACACAGTGAAATATATTTTTTTCGTTAGGTTCAGAATGATTTTGGCGAAATTATTGCATAGACAAATTTTCACTCGTCCTATATGGCAAGATGAGCGTTGCTATTTAAGCCAAGATGGCAAGTTCTGCCTATTCGGCACGACATACATACATATATATATGTATAATATATATATATATATATATATATATATATATATATATATATATATATATATATATATATTACATTCATATACATAAATACATATACAGACACACACACACACACACACACACACACACACACAGAAAGAGGCAGCATGACTCGATGATGCTACTGGAGGCGGTCAAGATTACCAGGCAGTGCTGCCTGGGAATGTTGACCGTCCTCAGTAGCAGTATCAAGTCCTGTTCACTGCGATCCTTCTCTGTATATATCCACATGTTTCTGTGTGATGCATTTATATAAAAATCGCTTGAGAGGTCAGAACATACAGGAGGAGACTGAAATAGCTTGAATCCACGTTTGAGGCATGGCTTGTGAACCAGGCTATCCAGCTTATGTGGCATTTGTGGGAGAGTTGATAAGCACTGCCTGGGAATCTTGACCGTCTTCAGTAGCAATATCGAGTCCTGCTGACTGCAATCTTTCTCTTTATATACCCGCTTGTTTCTGCGTGGTGCATTGATAATTTTATATATATATATATATATATATATATATATATATATATATATATATATATATATATATATATATATATATATATATATATATATATATATTTATATATATTCAACAAGTCGGCCGTCTCCCACCGAGGCAGGGTGACCCAAAAAAGAAAGAAAATACTTTCATCTTTCAACACCTTCACCTCACTCACACAATATCACTGTTTTTGCAGAGGTGCCCAGAATACAACAGTTTAGAAGTATATACGTATAAAAATACACAATATATCCCTCCAAACTGCCAATATCTCAAACCCCTCCTTTAAAGTGCAGACATTGTACTTCCCATTTCCAGGACTCAAGTTCGGTCATATTAAATAACCGGTTTCCCTGAATCCCTTCACTAAATATTACCCTGCTCACACTCCAACAGCTCGTCAGGTCCCAAATACCATTTGTCTCCATTCATTCCTATCTAACACGCTCACGCACGCTTGCTTGAAGTCCAAACCCCTCGCCCACAACACCTCCTTTACCCCCTCCCTCCAACCTTTTCGAAGACGACCCCTACCCCGCCTTCTTTCCCCTACAGATTTAAACGCTCTCCATGTCATTCTACTCTGATCCATTCTCTCTAAATGACCAAACCACCTCAACAACCCCTCTTCAGCCCTCTGACTAATACTTTTATTAGCTCCACACCTCCTAATTTCCACACTCCTAATTTTCTGCATAATATTTACACCACACATTGCCTTTAGACAGGACATCTCCACTGCCTCCAACGCATCCAACGCTTCCTCGCTGCAGCATTTACAACCCAAGCTTCACACCCATATAAGAGTGTTGGTACTACTATACTTTCATACGTTCCCTTCTTTGCCTCCATAGATAACATTTTTTGTCTCCACATATACCTCAACGCACCACTCACCTATTTTCCTTCATCAATTCTATGATTAATCTTATCCTTCATAAATCCATCTGCTGACACGCTAATTCCCAAATATCTGAAAACATTCACTTCTTCCATACTCCTCCTCCCCAATTTGATATCCAATTTTTCTTTATCTAAATCATTTGATACTCTCATCACCTTACTCTTTTCTATGTTCACTTCCAACTTTCTACCTTTACACACACTCCCAAATTCGTCCACTAACCTTTGCATTTTTTCTTTAGAATCTCCCATAAGCACAGTATCATCAGCAAAAAGTAACTCACTTCCCATTTTGTATTTAATTTCCCATAATTTAATCCCACCCCTCTCCCGAACACCCTAGCATTTACTTCTTTTACAACCCCATATATAAATGCATTAAACCATGGTGACATTACACATCCCTGTCTAAGACTTCCTTTCACCGGGAAATAATCTCCCTCTCTTCCACACACCCTAACCTGAGCCTCACTATCCTCATAAAAACTCTTTACAGCATTTAGTAACTTACCACCTATTCCATATACTTGCAACATCTGCCACATTGCTTCCCTCTCCACTCTATCATATGCCTTTTCTAAATTCATAAATGCAATAAAAGCTTCCCTACCTTTATCTAAATACTGCTCACATATATGCTTCAATGTAAACACTTGATCTACACATCCCCTACCCACTCTAAAACCTCCTTGCTCATCCGCAATTCTACATTCTGTCTTACCTCTAATTCTTTCAATAATTACCCTACCGTACACTTTTCCTAGTATACTCAGTAAACTTATTCCTCTATAATTGTTACGATCTCTTTTGTCCCCCTTTCCTTTATATAAAGGGATTATACACGCTCTTCGCCAATCCCTAGATACCTTCCCCTCTTTCATACATTTATTAAACAAAAATACCAACCACTCCAACACTGTGTCCCCCCCTGCTTTTAACATTTCTGTCATGATCCCGTCAGTTCCAGCTGCTTTACCCCCTTTCATTCTACGTAATGCCTCACACACCTCCCCCACACTTACATCCTGCTCTTCTTCACTCCTAAAAGATGGTATACCTCCCTGGCAAGTGCATGAAAATACTGCCTCCCTTTCTCATCGACATTTAAAAGTTCCTCAAAATATTCTCGCCATCTACCCAAAACCTCCATCTCCGCATCTACTAACTCCCCTACTCGGTTTTTAACTGACAAATCCATTTGTTCCCTAGGCTTTCTTAACTTGTTTAACTCACTCCAAATTTTTTTTCTTATTTTCATTAAAATTTCTTGACAGTACCTCTCCCACTCTATCATCTGCTCTCCTTTTGCACACTCTCGCCACTCTCTTCACCTTTTACTCTCCATATACTCTGCTCTTCTTATAACACTTCTGCTTTGTAAAAACCTCTCATAAGCTAACTTTTTCTCTTTTATAACACCTTTTACTTCATCATTCCACCAATCATTCCTCTTTCCTCCTGCACCCACCCTCCTATAACCACAAACTTCTGCCCCACGTTCTAATACTGCATTTTTAAAACTATTCCAACCCTCTTCAACCCCCCCCCACTGCTCATACTTGCACCAGCCCACCTTTCTGCCAATAGTTGCTTATATTTCACCCGAACTTCCTACTCCCTTAGTTTATACACTTTCACCTCCCTCATACTTCTTGTTACCATTTTTCTCTTATCCCATCTACCTCTTACTCTAACTGTAGCTACAACTAGACAATGATCCGATATACCAGTTGCCCCTCTATAAACGTGTACATCCTGGAGCCTACCCATCAATCTTTTATCCACCAATACATAATCTAACAAACTACTTTCATTACGTGCTGTATCATACCTTGTATATTTATTTATCCTCTTTTTCATAAAATATGTATTACTTATTACCAAACCTCTTTCTACACATAGCTCAATTAAAGGCTCCCCGTTTTCATTTACCCCTGGCACCCCAGATTTACCTACTACTCCCTCCACAACATTTTTACCCACTTTAGCATTAAAATCCCCAACCACCATTACTCTCACACTTGGTTCAAAACTCCGCACACATTCACTCAGCATTTCCCAAAATCTCTCTCTCTCCAGGTGCATATACGCTTACTGTAACCCGCTTCTCACATCCAACCTTTATTTTACTCCACATAATCCTTGAATTAATACATTTATAGTCCCTCTTTTCCTGCCATAGCTTATCCTTCAACATTATTGCTATTCCTTCTTTAGCTCTAATTCTATTAGAAACCCATGACCTAATTCCATTTATTCCTCTCCACTGAAACTCTCCCACCCCCTTCAGCTTTCACTTAAAGCCAGGACATCCAGCTTCTTCTCATTCATAACATCCACAATCATCTCTTTCTTATCATTTGCACAACATCCACGCACATTCAGATTTCCCACTCTGACAATTTTCTTCTTATTCTTTTCAGTAATTTTTACAGGAAAAGGGGTTACTAGGCCATTGTTCCCGGCATTTTAGTTGACTTTTACAACACGCATGGCTTACGGAGGAAAGATTCTTATTCCACTTCCCCATGGATATAAAAGAAAAAGTACTAAGAACAAGAACTAAGATAAAATCAAAGAAAACTCAGATGAGTGTGTATAAATAAACGTGTACATGTATGTGTAGTGTGACCTAAGTGTAAGTAGAAGTAGAAAGACGTACCTGTAATCTTGCATTTTTATGAGACAGAAAAAATGACACCAGCAATCCTACCATCATGTAAAACAATCACAGGCTTTCGTTTTACACTCACTTGGCAGGACGGTAGTACCTCCCTAGGCGGTTGCTGTCTACCAACCTACTACCTTATTATATATATCTCCATGGGGAAGTGGAACAGAATTCTTCCTCCGTAAGCCATGCGTGTCGTAAGAGGCGACTAAAATGCCGGGAGCAAGGAGCTAGTAACTCTTTCTGTATATATTACTAAATTTGAAAGGAGAAACTTTCGTTTTTCCTTTTGGGCCACCCCGCCTCGGTGGGATACGGCTGGTACGTTGAAAGAAGAATATATATATATATATATATCGTGCCGAGCGATTTTGGCATAAATAGCAACTCTCTTCTTGCCGAAAAAGGCAAGCTGAAAGTTTGTGTATGCACTAATTTCGCAAAAATCATTCTTAACCTGACGAAAAAATATATTTCATTGTGTTCGTTTATTATCCAGTTTTTGTAAACTTATCTGAAATATATTTAGTTGGATTAGGCTAAATTAAATTGCGCTTGTTATAATAAAGTTAGGCAAGTTTTTTGAGGTTCTTTTGGAACAAAATTATTAATTTTTTATTAACATAAGTGAAAAATATATCTTTCAACTTATAAGTTAAAATTTTAGAAAGGACTTGGTAATTTTAAACGAGTTCTTGCTAATTGACCAGCTTTACCTATTCGGCACGACATATGCCGGGAAGCTGTTGTTTACTTGTTTAAAGCCGACGTATCGCCCTTCGAAAATAAACAAAAATATATAAAGCATCATCTCTTCACAGAGCTCGCTCGCTCACTCTTTGTTCGCTCGCTCTCTCTACTCTCTCATCTCGTTCGGTCTCACTCTCGCTCTCTCAGTTCACAGGCACGCGCCGGTGCACGGTGCTAAACAAAACAGCTCATTTTCACGTTGAGTGTGAAAGAATGGCGGGATGGAGGTAGACGGTGTCTCACTGCTGCTACTGCCACCAACACCAAAGGATCTGGCCAAGGCTTTAAACATTTCACTGTGGCGATGAACGCAACTCTTCATTTATTCATACAGCGCTGTGTCCTCAGCCGTTTGCTCCCCCCCATCCGCCTCCCCCTACTCCCTCCCTCTCTCTTTCTCCTCCTCTCTGAATATATATATATATATATATATATATATATATATATATATATATATATATATATATATATATATATATGTCGTGCCGAATATGTAAAACTGGTCAATTAGCAAGAACTCATTTAAAATTAAGTCCTTTCTAAAATTTTCTCTTATACGTTTAAAGATATATTTTTTTCATTAATTTTAATTTAAAATTTTTTAATTTTGCTCCAAAAGAATCTTAGAAAACTTACCTAACCTTGTTATAACAAGAATAATTTATTTTAGCCTAACCCAACTAAATATATTTTAGATTTGTTTACAATAATCTAACGCTTAACAAACACAGTGAAATATATTTTTTTCGTTAGGTTCAGAATGATCTGGGCGAAATTATCGCATACACAAATTTTCACTTGTCCCATATGGCAAGATGAGCGTTGCTATTTAAGCCAAGATCGCAAGTTCTGCCTATTCGGCACGACATTATATATATATATATATTATATATATATATATATATATATATATATATATATATATATATATATATATATATATATATATATATATATATATATATATATATATATATATATATATATATATATATATATATATATATATATATATATATATATATATATGCAAAACAACCACTCGGAAAGAATAGAGAAATTCCAAGCGCTTTCGTGACTACTCATATTATCAAGGAACTATGAAAGTAAAGCATCCAAGGAAGCTATATAAGGGGTCTGGCCAACACCTCACTATCAGATCCCACAACGGTTAAACACCTGACACGCGCCGACACAACTGGATAGGTCCTTTGCACAACTCACCCACAAACTATTCTACCCAAAAAAATTTAAAAATTATTATTTGTCCAGTGTATTAAATTCTTCCCAAATTCTATTAATTATAAATGGATCTAATTTATATAAACCAAAGGAAATATTCATATTATTGTCAAAACTGCTTTTTATGAAACAAGATTCAATTATATTCCTGTCGACCATGGACATGCTTGATACTACTTTCTCAACTTTTTGAAAATCAATTGGATGGTTAAAATCTCTTACATGAATAAATAGAGCATTGGAATCTTGTCCAGTTCTAATGCTATATTTATGTTGTTTTAATCTTAGTTCGAGATTTTTACCAGTTTGACCGTAATAAACTTTATCGCAAATTTTACAAGGAATCTTATAGACACATCCATCAGCATTTTGGGGGGAATTCTTTATCAAAAGTTTTTTTTACTGTATCAAGATTTTTGAATACAACTTTAATATTAAAAGTCTTAAGAAAAGAAGGCATATCAACCAAGTTTTCATGGTAAGGGAGAACCAACATATTTTTAGTTGAATAAGGCTGGTTGTCCCTTTTTGGATTGTAAAAAGTATTTCTAGCAACTTTAAAAGATTTATCAATTACATTTCTTGGGTATTTTAAATCATTACCTATTTCATAAATTTTGGATATTTCCTCATCTATGAACTCAGGACTACAAATTCGTAAAGCTCTCAAAACATTAATGAGAAAACAGACAGTTTGACTATCTTGATGCGAGGAATAATAGTGGACATAGGAACAGTTATTTGTAGGTTTTCTGTAAATTTTAAATTTGAATTCATTATTACCCTAAATAATTAAAACATCTAGAAAAGGCAATGAGTTATTTTCTTCAAACTCAACAGTTGAAGTTTGAAGAAAATAACTCATTGCCTTTTCTAGATGTTTTAATTATTAAGGGTAATGAATTCAAATTTAAAATTTACAGAAAACCTACAAATAACTGTTCCTATGTCCACTCTTATTCCTCGCATCAAGATAGTCAAACTGTCTGTTTTCTCATCAATGTTTTTGAGAGCTTTACGAATTTGTAGTCCTGAGTTCATAGATGAGGAAATATCCAAAATTTATGAAATAGGTAATGATTTAAAATACCCAAGAAATGTAATTGATAAATCTTTTAAAGTTGCTAGAAATACTTTTTACAATCCAAAAAGGGACAACCAGCCTTATTCAACTAAAAATATGTTGGTTCTCCCTTACCATGAAAACTTGGTTGATATGCCTTCTTTTCTTAAGACTTTTAATATTAAAGTTGTATTCAAAAATCTTGATACAGTAAAAAAAACTTTTGATAAAGAATTCCCCCCAAAATGCTGATGGATGTGTCTAGACTCCGAGCGGACATCAACCAAATCTTCAAATGGGCCACTCAAAACAATCTGCAGTTCAATGAACAGAAATTTCAACTACTCAGATATAGAAAACATGAGGAAATTAAAAAACTGTATCAGGGTATACAACAAATTCTAACCATACAATAGGGCGAAAAAGTAATGTGAAGGACCTGGGAGTGATAATGTCAAGTGGATCTCACCTTCAAAGACAACAATGTATCTACCGTATCTGCTAGGAAAATAATAGGATGGATAATGAGAACCTTCAAAACTATTGACGTTAATCCCATGATGATTCTCTTCAAATCGTTCTCTCTAGGCTGCAATACTGCTGTACACTAACTGCTCCCTTCAAGGCAGGCGAAATTGCTGACCTGGAGAGTACGATAAGGCACCTAAATTACTGGGAACGGTTGAAGTCCCTTGATTTGTATTCCCTGGAATGCAGGCGAAAGATAAACATAATAATATACACTTGGAAAATCCTAGAGGGATTAGTACCAAACTTTCACACGAAAATCACTCGCTGGAGCGCAGGCGAGAGATATACGTATATCATAATCTACACCTGGAAGATTCTGGAGGGACTGGTCCCTAATATACACAGAGAAATCACTTCATACGAAAGCAAAAGACTTGGCAGGCGATGCAACATACCCCCAGTGAAAGTAGGGGCGTCACTGGTACACTAAGAGAAAACGCAATAAGTGTCCGGGGCCCAAGCCTGTTCAACAGCCTCCCACCAGCAATAAGGGACATTACCTGGTTGTCTTCAAGAGGGAGCTCGACATATACCTAAAGTGGGTGCCGGATCAGCCGGGCTGTGGTTTGTACGTTGGATTTTGTGCGGTCATCAGTAACAGCCTCGTTCATCAGGCCCTGATGCACCGGGAGGCCTGGTCGTGAACCGGGCCGCAGAGACGTTGATCCTCGAAATATCATCCAGGTAGACTCCAGGTAGCCTATGAAAGCAAAAGACTCGGCAGGAGATGCAACAGTCCCCCAATATAAAGCAGAGGCTTCACGAGTACACTGAGGGAGAACACAGTAAACTATCCGGGTCCCCAAGACTGTTCAACCGCCTCCGAGCATACATAAGGGGGATTACCAATAGACCCCTGGCTGTCTTCAAGAAGGCACTGGACAGGCACCTAAAGTCAGTACCTGACCAGCCGGGCTGTGGCACGTACGTCAGTTTGCGTGCAGCCAGCAGTAACGGCCTGGTTGATCAGACCCTAATCAACCAGGTATCCTCCAGGTATAAATCAACGGGTGGTGGACACAGTACACCAACAGGTAGTGGACACATTACACTTAAGAGGAATACAGAGTTGAAAAAATAATTAGTGACGGGTCCCATTATTGGTTCTGAGCGAAGGCGCAGAATAACTATATACATCACTAGCTAAAATCTTCAAGTCAATGGAAATGCGATAGAAGATAATTAAAAGGTGAATGGTAGAGCATCTCAAGAGAAGTGTCTTCATAATTAGCTCCGGTCTAGAGATTATACATCCTGTCCCTTGTGATTATTATACCAATCATATTTGACCCATATTAGAGTACAGAGCATCATAATGGCCCCTAGAGCTGAAGGAAGCAAGACAGTGATGGAGTGAATGATGGTGAAAGTTTTTCTTTTTCGGGCCACCCTGCCTTGGTGGGAATCGGCCGGTGTGATAATAAAAAAAATAAAAAAAATATATATATATATATATATATATATATATATATATATATATATATATATATATATATATATATATATATATATATATATATATACATGAATATGTAGTCACGAAACAAGTGATTATGAATCATTAATATAACTGCGGCTTGGCCAGGATTCGATTCTGCGTTCCCATGCCCAGCCCTGTGAGAACTGAACAAAATACGCATCACTCTCTCCACTTGACCAACAATCCTTAAACACCAGGCGCTCAGCGGTACTGAGCGGGTTTTCCCTGATGCAAGGACATACGTGGTCGTGGAGCCTCGGAGACTAATTGAAGGCTGGTACCCCAAACAGGATGAGGTCGACAATCCAAATGAATTCTTTATGAACGAGACCCAAAATTTGGTCATCTCAAAAATCTCGGATATTATCCTTACACCACAAGACTTTGAAAAGGCAATAAATGACATGCCCATGCACTCTGCCCCAGGCCCAGACTTATGGAACTCCGTGTTCATCAAGAACTGCAAGAAGCCCCTATAACGTGCCTTAAGCATTCTGTGAAGAGGGAGCATGGACACAGGCGTCATTCCACACTCACTAAAAACAACAGATACAGCCCACTCTACTAAGGTGGCAGTAAAGCAATTGCAAAGAACTACACACCGATAGCACTAACATCCCATGTCATAAAAATCTTTGAAAGGGTTTTAAGAAGCAAGATCGCCAGCCACCTAGATACCTATCAACTACACAACCCAGGGCAACTCGGGTTTAGAGCAGGTTGCTCCTGCCTGTCCCAGCTACTGGACCACTATGACAAGGTCCTAAATGCTGCAGAGGATAAACAAAATACAGATGTAGTATACACAGACTTTGCAGAAGGTTTCGACAAGTGTGGCCACGGTGTAATAGCGCACAAAATGCGTGATAAAGGAATAACAGCAAAAGTTGGTAGATAGATCTATAACTTTCTGACAAATAGAACACAGAGTAATAGTAATCAGAGTAAAGTCTGAGGCAGCTACGGTGAAAAGCTCTGTTCCACAAGGCACAATACTCGCTCCCTCATTCTCATTTCTGACAGAGATGTAAGCCATAGATCCGTGTCTTCCTTTGCTGATGACACCCGAATTGCCATGACAGTGACCTCCATCGAAGACACAGCAAGACTCCGAGCGGACATCAACCAAATCTTCAAATGGGCCACTCAAAACAATCTGCAGTTCAATGAACAGAAATTTCAACTACTCAGATATAGAAAACATGAGGAAATTAAAAAACTGTATCAGGGTATACAACAAATTCTAACCATACAATAGGGCGAAAAAGTAATGTGAAGGACCTGGGAGTGATAATGTCAAGAGGATCTCACCTTCAAAGACAACAATGTATCTACCGTATCTGCTAGGAAAATAATAGGATGGATAATGAGAACCTTCAAAACTATTGACGTTAATCCCATGATGATTCTCTTCAAATCGTTCTCTCTAGGCTGCAATACTGCTGTACACTAACTGCTCCCTTCAAGGCAGGCGAAATTGCTGACCTGGAGAGTGTACAAAGAGCTTTCACGGCACACATAAGTACGATAAGGCACCTAAATTACTGGGAACGGTTGAAGTCCCTTGATTTGTATTCCCTGGAATGCAGGCGAAAGATAAACATAATAATATACACTTGGAAAATCCTAGAGGGATTAGTACCAAACTTTCACACGAAAATCACTCGCTGGAGCGCAGGCGAGAGATATACGTATATCATAATCTACACCTGGAAGATTCTGGAGGGACTGGTCCCTAATATACACAGAGAAATCACTTCATACGAAAGCAAAAGACTTGGCAGGCGATGCAACATACCCCCAGTGAAAGTAGGGGCGTCACTGGTACACTAAGAGAAAACGCAGTAAGTGTCCGGGGCCCAAGCCTGTTCAACAGCCTCCCACCAGCAATAAGGGACATTACCTGGTTGTCTTCAAGAGGGAGCTCGACATATACCTAAAGTCGGTGCCGGATCAGCCGGGCTGTGGTTTGTACGTTGGATTTTGTGCGGTCATCAGTAACAGCCTCGTTCATCAGGCCCTGATGCACCGGGAGGCCTGGTCGTGAACCGGGCCGCAGAGACGTTGATCCTCGAAATATCATCCAGGTAGACTCCAGGTAGCCTATGAAAGCAAAAGACTCGGCAGGAGATGCAACAGTCCCCCAATATAAAGCAGAGGCTTCACGAGTACACTGAGGGAGAACACAGTAAACTATCCGGGTCCCCAAGACTGTTCAACCGCCTCCGAGCATACATAAGGGGGATTACCAATAGACCCCTGGCTGTCTTCAAGAAGGCACTGGACAGGCACCTAAAGTCAGTACCTGACCAGCCGGGCTGTGGCACGTACGTCAGTTTGCGTGCAGCCAGCAGTAACAGCCTGGTTGATCAGACCCTGATCAACCAGGTATCCTCCAGGTATAAATCAACGGGTGGTGGACACAGTACATCAACGGGTGGTGGACACAGTACACTTAAGAGGAATACAGAGTTGAAAAAATAATTAGTGACGGGTCCCATTATTGGTTCTGAGCGAAGGCGCAGAAGAACTATATACATCACTAGCTAAAATCTTCAAGTCAATGGAAATGCGATAGAAGATAATTAAAAGGTGAATGGTAGAGCATCTCAAGAAAAGTGTCTTCATAATTAGCTCCGGTCTAGAGATTATACATCCTGTCCCTTGTGATTATTATACCAATCATATTTGACCCATATTAGAGTACAGAGCATCATAATGGCCCCTAGAGCTGAAGGAAATGCATTTGCAATGTTACTAAACCCGAAGGTAGCTGAAACTAATCATATAAAGTAAACTATGATGACCTAAGAGGATACGCGAAGCAGAGGAGACATGATAACGACATACAAAATACACAGAGAAAATAATTTAATAGGGGTAGACTCTTCAAGACAGGGAAGTTAAAGATACATACGAGTCACGGGTAGATAAGTACCAGCGAATATTTCTACATCAGAGTGGAAATGGAATAACCTGAATAAAGTGGTAGTAGAGGAAGGTTCCATACGTATCTTAATGAATAGGTACACAACCCACACTTATGACGACGTTTCGGTCCGACTTCAAACATTAACTTGGCGGGTTAGTCAGTGGTCCAAGTCAGACAGAAACATCGTGCTAAGTTTCAGTCTATGTGCGGGTTATTTATGCATTGTTACGTACACGATACTGGGACTTATTTTATTGTTCAACGAATAGTTATAACAAGAGTTCACAGGCCTAATAGGGAGTGAACCCGATATTGACAGTTAAGAGGCAAGGCCAGGAGCTGAGCCTCGTCCACCACAAACACAAAGAGGCAAATACAACACGCACACACATACATACATACACATACACACACACACACACACACACACACACACACACACACTTCATCCGGCCATGACGAGTGTGCCCAAAAATGTTAATTTGTTAATGGACATACTGCAGCCGGTCTCCGGAGGTTACATAAAATGGCTTCGAAAGTGTGAAAAAGGAATCTCTGAAAATGGCCTTATCTTTCTACCTGAACTGTGTACTGTGAATACGTGAGACTTGCTCACTGTAAATCAACATCATGAGTTCGCCACTAGTGAGGCTATAATCAAAATATATTGATTTAGAGAAGGTTTTTGAAGTGGAGCTTATAACAAAATTTGAAACCATCTCGGTTTGTAGCAGGTACTGGCGTCATGGTGGCTCCTGAAGTACTCGGGCTAGTGATATACAACCCTCCACCTAACAACAGGATAATCATACATTATTATATTTATGAGGAAGTGGCAAACCTACATGGGAACACAAGGCTTTGAGTAATGGAAGGCAATCAGGATTGATTTTAAGAAATTTGTGTGTGTGTGTACTCGCCTAGTTGTACTCACCTAGTTGTGGTTGCGGGGGTCGAGTCAAAGCTCCTGGCCCCGCCTCTTCAACTGGCCGCTACCTGGTCACTCTTCCCGATCCGTGAGCTTTATCATACCTGTGTGTGTGTGTGTGTGTGTGTGTGTGTGTGTGTGTGTGTGTGTGTGTGCGCGCGCGCGCGGCATTAACATTACAGTAAACGGGTGATAGCACAATATGCAAAATAGCAACTAAGAAAAATAGTAGAATTCCAAGCACTTTCGTGATTTCTTACATTAATATATATATATATATATATATATATATATATATATATATATATATATATATATATATATATATATATATAATGTCGTGCCGAATATGTAAAATTGGTCATTTAGCAAGAACTCATTTAAAATTAAGTCCTTTCTAAAATTTTCTCTTATACGTTTAAAGATATATTTTTTTCATTAATATTAATGCAAAAATTAATAATTTTGCACCAAAAGAATCTTAGAAAACTTTCCTAACCTTATTATAACAAGAACAATTTATTTTAGCCTAACTCAACTAAATATATTTTAGATACGTTTACTATAATTTAATACTAAGTAAACACAGTGAAATTCATTTTTTTCGTTAGGTTCAGAATGATTTTGGCGAAATTATTGCATACACAAATTTTCACTCGTCTTATATGGCAAGATGAGCGTTGCTATTTAAGCCAAAATTGCAAGTTCTGCCTATTCGGCACGACATTATATATATATATATATATATATATATATATATATATATTAGCATTTTCATCAGCAGATGTGTATTGTCATTCAGGAACGATGAAAGGCTACAAGAAATATAAATCATATGAGAAAGTTCAATGCAAGTCATTAAGGGTCATTCAAACATTCCAGGACCCGAGTGGAACACCCTTGTGTGTGCCATATATTCAACCGGGAAAATTTATGTGGCTGAGTTACAGAAAATGTTGCGTGTATTATGAGGCAATGTGTATGTATATGTAATGTATATGTATGTATTCGTGTAGACCTGTCAATAGTCTTTCTTTATTGAACCTGTGTAAGATACACACACACACACACACACACACAATTATATTATGAATTCAGAATTAAATAAAACAGAATAAATCTGAGTTTAGAAGATAGGAAAGATAATGCTAAAATACACTAAGATTATTTTTTTTTATACAATGTTAAAAATGTAGAGAAGAATAAAGAAACAGTAACCATAATTATTTACAAATTAAAATTTGCTAATTTGGGTTCAACAATCAGAATTAGACCGTCACACTGAGATGTTAATTTGGTCATATTTCATTCCCAATTTAGAATATTTTCTCCTGGGTTAGAAAATCAGGATAAAACATAGTAAGGAAAGTCAAGCTAGGATTAAATGTTAGATTAGGTTAAATTAGAAAGTGATAGTAAGATGGTTAAATTAGAAAATCAAAGTAAGATAAACAAGAAAAGCAGATACTGGTCAGAGATGTTACTTTTGTTTTTTTAAGAATTTACAACAAGATAGAAAATATTAATAAAGAATTTAACTTTTGTTTGAAATTAACATTGTGAAATACTGCGTGTGATTTCTATAAATATTTTGTGCGTAACATTGCGTGTGTAAAATTGTTTATGTAATATTACCTATGTATGGAAAGTGTAATATTGCCCGTGTAATATTGCCCGTGTAATACTGCCCGTGTAATACTGCCCGTGTAATACTGCCCGTGTAATATTGCCCGTGTAATATTGCCCGTGTAATACTGCCCGTGTAATACTGCCCGTGTAATACTGCCCGTGTAATACTGCCCGTGTAATATTGCCCGTGTAATATTGCCCGTGTAATATTGCCCGTGTAATATTGCCCGTGTAATACTGTCCGTGTAATACTGTCCGTGTAATACTGCCCGTGTAATACTGCCCGTGTAATACTGCCCGTGTAATACTGCCCGTGTAATATTGCCCGTGTAATACTGCCCGTGTAATACTGCCCGTGTAATACTGCCACATTTATTAGAAACGTGTTAAAAACCTGATGGACATAAAAATGCCCTATTAGAAACAAGTTAGAAAATTCTTAGAAGCCCGTTATTAACCAGTTAGAAACCGTTTAGAAACCACGTCAAGGCTGTTACCATTAAAAATTATTAACAATTCTTATTACTGTGATGGTTAATTTTACTTCACACACACACACACACACACACACACACACACACACACACACACATCTCTCCATGGGTCCTTAGAGAGGGAGCAGATATGTTGTGTGTACCACTTACCACAATCTTCAACACATCCCTGGAAACTGGGCAACTACCTGAGGTATGGAAGACAGCAAATGTAGTTCCCATTTTCAAAAAAGGAGACAGAAAAGAGGCACTAAACTATAGACCTGTGTCATTGACGTGTATAGTATGCAAAATTATGGAGAAGATTATCAGGAGGAGAGTGGTGGAGCACCTGGAACGGAACAGGAGTATAAATGCCAACCAGCACGGATTCACGGAAGGCAAATCCTGTGTCACAAACCTTCTGGAGTTCTATGATAAAATAACAGAAGTAAGACAAGAGAGAGAGGGGTGGGTTGATTGCATCTTCTTGGACTGCAAGAAGGCCTTTGACACAGTTCCTCACAAGAGATTAGTGCAGAAGCTAGAGCATCAGGCGCATATAACAGGAAGGGCACTGCAATGGATCAGAGAATACCTGACAGGGAGGCAACAACGAGTCATGGTACGTAATGATGTATCACAGTGGGCACCTGTGACGAGCGGGGTCCCACAGGGGTCGGTCTTAGGACCAGTGCTATTTTTGGTATATGTGAACGACATGACGGAAGGGTTAGACTCAGAAGTGTCCCTGTTTGCAGATGATGTGAAGTTAATGAGGAGAATTAAATCTGATGAGGACCAGGCAGGACTTCAAAGAGACCTGGACAGACTGGACACCTGGTCCAGCAAATGGCTTCTCGAATTTAATCCTGCCAAATGCAAAGTCATGAAGATAGGGGAAGGGCACAGAAGACCGCAGACAGAGTATAGGCTAGGTGGACAAAGACTGCAAACCTCACTCAAGGAGAAAGATCTTGGGGTGAGTATAACACCGAGCATGTCTCCGGAAGCACACATCAATCAGATAACTGCTGCAGCATATGGGCGCCTGGCAAACCTGAGAACAGCATTCCGATACCTTAGTAAGGAATCATTCAAGACACTGTACACCGTGTATGTCAGGCCCATACTGGAGTATGCAGCACCTGTTTGGAACCCGCACTTGATAAAGCACGTCAAGAAACTAGAGAAAGTACAAAGGTTTGCAACAAGGTTAGTTCCAGAGCTAAGGGGAATGTCCTATGAAGAAAGATTAAGGGAAATCGGCCTGACGACACTGGAGGACAGGAGGGTCAGGGGAGACATGATAACGACATATAAAATACTGCGTGGAATAGACAAGGTGGACAAGGACAGGATGTTCCAGGGAGGGGACACAGAAACAAGAGGCCACAATTGGAAGTTGAAGACACAAATGAGTCAGAGAGATAGTAGGAAGTATTTCTTCAGTCATAGAGTTGTAAGGCAGTGGAATAGCCTAGGAAATGACGTAGTGGAGGCAGGAACCATACACAGTTTTAAGACGAGGTTTGATAAAGCTCATGGAGCGGGGAGAGAGAGGGCCTAGTAGCAACCGGTGAAGAGGCGGGGCCAGGAGCTAGGACTCGACCCCTGCAACCACAAATAGGTGAGTACAAATAGGTGAGTACACACACACACACACTCTGATGTTCGTCTTATAAGTAAAAAATTTAATTGGAATCCCTATAACTAGACCGAAGCAATTTTGAATGCTTAATGACCAGGTTGTAATATAGTCTGTCTCCGTGTCTCTGCATGTGTGTGTGTGTGTGTGTGTGTGTGTGTGTGTGTGTGTGTGTGTGTGTGTGTGTGTCACACATACGCACGCACGCACACACACCAGGGACTAGGAGCTGTGACTCGACCCCTGCAACCACAACTAGGTGAGTATACACACACCTCTAGCTATCATCTAGTCAGCAACACAGAGCAGCTGCCAGAGCTGTGGTAAACAGCTGATATAGTCCCAATATTTACTTAAAGGGGCAGACAGGTGGCACTGAATTATAGACCTGTATCATTAACATGCATACTATGTTAGGTTATGGAGATTATCAGTAGAGTGGTGAGGCACCTGGAAAGAAGCGGATTCATAAAAAGACAGGTACCATGGTATTAGATATGGTAAATCCTGTCTCATAAATCTGCTGGATTTCTATGACAAGGTGATAGAAGTGAGGCATGTAAGAGGGATGGATTCACTGCATGTTTTTATAATGTAAGACGTTCAATACAGTGCCGCACAAAAGATTGGGACAAAAGCTAGAGGATCAGGCAGGAATAACAGGGAAGGCACTACAGTGAATCAAAGATTACATGACAGGGAAAAAAACTAGTTATCGGCTGGGTAAAAGTATCAGATGAGCAAGTGTGACGAGTGGGGCTCCATAAGGGCCAGTATTAAGACTAGTACTGTTTCTTATGCACATACACGAGATAACAGAACCGAGTCAGAGGTATCTGTACTCACAGATGACGGAAAAATAATGAGAATACAAACAGAAGACCAGGAAAGTGGCTATTAGAGTTTAATCCCAACAAATGCAAAACTATGAAAATTGGGGAAGGCAAAGACGACATAGATTAATATTTTAAAACTTAACAGAAACCATAGGGGAAACCAGGAAGTCAACATATATTTTCCTTCTGGATGGCCACACTGAGACGCAAATACAGGAAAGTGGCAACCCTTGGGTTCCTAGTGTTGTTGAATCTGAAACCCAGTTCACTGACGTAGACTCGTGCTATTTTGACCCAGGATCTAAGGGTCTGCGATCCTACTGGGATAAGTGGTTCATATGCCTAAATTTCCTTGGCTTGTAGTTTAAATTCTTTATGATCAGGACTGACTTGTTGATCAACACTGAAACGAAGGTGTCATCCAGAGGGGATACATGGCCCCGCACCTAGTCTTTCATTCTTATAGGAATAGATTACGATTCCGTCACGGAGATTACCAGGATTACTGGGATTGCTGAATGCTAAGGAAAAATAGTTCTCTCTCAGCCGTTCACTAAGCTATGGCAAGGCTTCTCTTGACTATAATGGTGACTACGTAGTGTCTTGCATGCCAACCTTCAGAACGTGCACATTTTAGACAATGCCAACCTGGATGTTGTAGTTCAGTGGGCCATTTGAACAGTCATGCCCTCGCGCTTCTGGCAAGACAGCAATTGAACGAGTTGAAGATTGAGACACTTATGCAGCATATGGGAATCTTTATTCAGGAAACGTTTCGCCACACAGTGGCTTCATCAGTCCAATACAAAGAGGAAGGCGTAAGGAGAGGAGGAGAGTGAGGTAATCAGTCCCTCAACCTGGAGTCGATGTGTTCAGTCCATCAATCTTGTAGAATGTACAGCATAGGGCCGTAGACGTGGCTTATATACTGTAGTGAGGTGACGTGAAGCAGATGGAGGCGGGGTCATAGTGGTACCATCCACTAGTCGAAGTAGGCCTTCGTCCAAAGGTTGAACAAGTGTTGAAGAATTCTTTGTAACAAGACCCCATGATGCTGCCGTGTCTGACAGTTGTGATGAATGGTTTGAAAAACCGACAAGTTGAAGATTGAGACACTTATGCAGCATATGGGAATCTTTATTCAGGAAACGTTTCGCCACACAGTGGCTTCATCAGTCCAATACAAAGAGGAAGGCGTAAGGAGAGGAGGAGAATGAGGTAATCAGTCCCTCAACCTGGAGTCGATGTGTTCAGTCCATCAATCTTGTAGAATGTACACTTGTTCAACCTTTGGACGAAGGCCTACTTCGACTAGTGGATGGTACCACTATGACCCCGCCTCCATCTGCTTCACGTCACCTCACTACAGTATATAAGCCACGTCTACGGCCCTATGCTGTACATTCTACAAGATTGATGGACTGAACACATCGACTCCAGGTTGAGGGACTGATTACCTCACTCTCCTCCTCTCCTTACGCCTTCCTCTTTGTATTGGACTGATGAAGCCACTGTGTGGCGAAACGTTTCCTGAATAAAGATTCCCATATGCTGCATAAGTGTCTCAATCTTCAACTTGTCGGTTTTTCAAACCATTCATCACAACTGTCAGACACGGCAGCATCATGGGGTCTTGTTACAAAGAATTCTTCAACACTTGTTCAACCTTTGGACGAAGGCCTACTTCGACTAGTGGATGGTACCACTATGACCCCGCCTCCATCTGCTTCACGTCACCTCACTACAGTATATAAGCCACGTCTACGGCCCTATGCTGTACATTCTACAAGATTGATGGACTGAACACATCGACTCCAGGTTGAGGGACTGATTACCTCACTCTCCTCCTCTCCTTACGCCTTCCTCTTTGTATTGGACTGATGAAGCCACTGTGTGGCGAAACGTTTCCTGAATAAAGATTCCCATATGCTGCATAAGTGTCTCAATCTTCAACTTGTCGGTTTTTCAAACCATTCATCACAACTGTCAGACACGGCAGCATCATGGGGTCTTGTTACAAAGAATTCTTCAACACTTGTTCAACCTTTGGACGAAGGCCTACTTCGACTAGTGGATGGTACCACTATGACCCCGCCTCCATCTGCTTCACGTCACCTCACTACAGTATATAAGCCACGTCTACGGCCCTATGCTGTACATTCTACAAGATTGATGGACTGAACACATCGACTCCAGGTTGAGGGACTGATTACCTCACTCTCCTCCTCTCCGTACGCCTTCCTCTTTGTATTGGACTGATGAAGCCACTGTGTGGCGAAACGTTTCCTGAATAAAGATTCCCATATGCTGCATAAGTGTCTCAATCTTCAACTTGTCGGTTTTTCAAACCATTCATCACAACTGTCAGACACGGCAGCATCATGGGGTCTTGTTACAAAGAATTCTTCAACACTTGTTCAACCTTTGGACGAAGGCCTACTTCGACTAGTGGATGGTACCACTATGACCCCGCCTCCATCTGCTTCACGTCACCTCACTACAGTATATAAGCCACGTCTACGGCCCTATGCTGTACATTCTACAAGATTGATGGACTGAACACATCGACTCCAGGTTGAGGGACTGATTACCTCACTCTCCTCCTCTCCTTACGCCTTCCTCTTTGTATTGGACTGATGAAGCCACTGTGTGGCGAAACGTTTCCTGAATAAAGATTCCCATATGCTGCATAAGTGTCTCAATCTTCAACTTGTCGGTTTTTCAAACCATTCATCACAACTGTCAGACACGGCAGCATCATGGGGTCTTGTTACAAAGAATTCTTCAACACTTGTTCAACCTTTGGACGAAGGCCTACTTCGACTAGTGGATGGTACCACTATGACCCCGCCTCCATCTGCTTCACGTCACCTCACTACAGTATATAAGCCACGTCTACGGCCCTATGCTGTACATTCTACAAGATTGATGGACTGAACACATCGACTCCAAGTTGAGGGACTGATTACCTCACTCTCCTCCTCTCCGTACGCCTTCCTCTTTGTATTGGACTGATGAAGCCACTGTGTGGCGAAACGTTTCCTGAATAAAGATTCCCATATGCTGCATAAGTGTCTCAATCTTCAACTTGTCGGTTTTTCAAACCATTCATCACAACTGTCAGACACGGCAGCATCATGGGGTCTTGTTACAAAGAATTCTTCAACACTTGTTCAACCTTTGGACGAAGGCCTACTTCGACTAGTGGATGGTACCACTATGACCCCGCCTCCATCTGCTTCACGTCACCTCACTACAGTATATAAGCCACGTCTACGGCCCTATGCTGTACATTCTACAAGATTGATGGACTGAACACATCGACTCCAAGTTGAGGGACTGATTACCTCACTCTCCTCCTCTCCGTACGCCTTCCTCTTTGTATTGGACTGATGAAGCCACTGTGTGGCGAAACGTTTCCTGAATAAAGATTCCCATATGCTGCATAAGTGTCTCAATCTTCAACTTGTCGGTTTTTCAAACCATTCATCACAACTGTCAGACACGGCAGCATCATGGGGTCTTGTTACAAAGAATTCTTCAACACTTGTTCAACCTTTGGACGAAGGCCTACTTCGACTAGTGGATGGTACCACTATGACCCCGCCTCCATCTGCTTCACGTCACCTCACTACAGTATATAAGCCACGTCTACGGCCCTATGCTGTACATTCTACAAGATTGATGGACTGAACACATCGACTCCAAGTTGAGGGACTGATTACCTCACTCTCCTCCTCTCCGTACGCCTTCCTCTTTGTATTGGACTGATGAAGCCACTGTGTGGCGAAACGTTTCCTGAATAAAGATTCCCATATGCTGCATAAGTGTCTCAATCTTCAACTTGTCGGTTTTTCAAACCATTCATCACAATTGAACGAGTGATGATGAAAGTGTTTCTTTTTAAAGTCACTCTACTTTGGTTGCAATTGGACGTTGTGGAAAAAAGAGTACTTTACCTTTTCTCCATAATATTTAAGTGAAGAATTATAAGCAGGCTGAGACATTGTAGGTAGCCATGTTGTCAGGTGAATAAGACATGTATAAATAAGGTGACATGCATTGTCAATGTAACTGTCTACATGACAGTATTTTGCAGGTGGTGACAGTGTCATGCAGTTGGTGACAGCTTCACACAGGTGGTGACAGCGTCACGTTATGAGACAAGTGACACAATAGATGACCAAGTGTTGTATAAATATCAGTGCCTGGTTACTTAACCATCAGGGAAGAACCAGCAACTTTGCCAGAAATAACCGGGGTGAACCTAATGCGTTGCAATATGTTGCAACTGAGGTGTCAACCTGACACACTTGTTCAAGTCCACTGTTCTCAGCACATGCACACCGGATATATTCTCATTAGAATATATCTCATTAGAATATATCCAGAGCCCCATGTTTTTAACCTACTTTTATAGAGTTTCCAACACTACACAAACTTCGTGGTGGTGGTGACGGTGTTTTGCTGGTCAAGAAACAGCACAGTTGGTTGGTTCGTTAATGGGGTTTAAAGCCTATCGACTACAATAAGGTAATCTTTGGAGGCGAAGTTTTCACCACCTAAAGTTACTTTAATTCTTAAAATCTGGAATAAAATAAACTGTCAGAATATACAGGCTGAGAGAAATACGACTCTCAGCGTATACTGGATAATTATCACCTGTTATATATAAGAACTTCTAAAATTTATGAAATTATTCACTTTAGAAGTGAATTATTGCTTTTTAGACCAAAAAAAAAGATAATTTTAATGAAAAAATTCTAAATTCTCCCCAAAATGCTAGAAAATTCTTAAGAAAAATATTGAAATTTTGCAAAATATCAAGATGCGGTTTTACACAAAAATAAAAATTTTTTATTGCTTAAATATTAGGTAAAAGGACACATGTGCAACTAATGCGATTCTTTTGTGGCAACATTTCGCCCTCCAGGAACTTTGAAAAGACGTTACAAACTTCACTTAGACATTATTATAATCAAAAAGAAGCACTAAACCACAAGGGCTATACGTCTCGAGCCGAGTTACTGAGATCCCTTCCTGGTTCAGCTTCCGCTGATCTACCACACCCGACTTTTACACTCCCCACAACCACTACAATATCCCCCCACAACCACTGCAATGTCCCCCACAACCACTACAATGTCCCTCACAACCACTGCAACATCCCCCCCACAACCACTACAATATCCCCCCACAAAAACTACAATGTCCCCCACAACCACTACAATATCTCCCCACAACCACTACAATGTCCCTCACAACCACTACAATATCCCCCCACAACCACTACAATGTCCCTCACAACCACTACAATATCCCTCCACAACCACTACAATGTCCCCCACAACCACTACAATATCCCCCCACAAACACTACAATATCCCCCCACAAACACTACAATGTTCCTCACAACCACTACAATATCCCCCCACAACCACTGCAATATTCCCCCACAACCACTACAATATCCCCCACCACCACTGCAATGTCCCCCACAACCACTACAATATCCCCAACAACCACTACAATATCCCCCCACAACGACTACAATATCCCCCCACAACCACTACAATATCCCCCACAACCACTACAATATCCCCCCACAACCACTACAATATCCCCCCAACAACCACTGCAATGTCCTCCACAACCACTGCAATATCCCCCACAACCACTACAATATCCCCCCACAACCACTACAATATCCCCCACAACCACTACAATATCCCCCACAACCACTGCAATGTCCCCCACAACCACTGGAATATCCCCCCACAACCACTAAAATATCCCCCACAACCACTACAATGTCCCCCACAACCACTGCAATATCCCCCATAACCACTACAATATCCCCCCACAACCACTACAATATCCCCCCACAACCATTTTATGGCAAACATGATATGTATGCAAGGAATGGGGTACATCTCTCTGGGGCAGGGGTGGTAGCACTTGCAGACTCGATTGAGAAGGCCATTGGTGAAATGCCTATGATTTTAAACTGATGGAAGATAGAGGTATGGGTGTGTGTGGTAAACAAGCTGGTTGCAACACTAGGGTTGGAAACAGTAAATGTATAAAAGGCATTCAGCATGAAGTTATAAATAAAGACAATAGATCAGGTCAGCAAACAAAGGGGGACAGCAGAGGGCAGCAAAGGACTAGCTCCCTTAAGGTTTACTATACTAATAGCAGGAGTGTAAGAAATAAGATAGACGAGCTAAGATTAATTGCAAGTGCTGGAAACATAGATATTATTGCTATAACAGAGACCTGGCTCAATCTGAAAGATAGAGAGATGCCCTCTGAATGTCACATGCAAGGCTATAAATTATTCCACACTGACAGGGTCAACAGGAAAGGTGGTGGAGTAGCGATGTATGTCAGAGACAATTTAAATTGTTGTGTTAGACAAGATATTAAATTAGAAGCGTCAGCCACTGAATCTGTTTGGTTACAGCTTCTCGAGGGCCGAGAAAAACTAATTTTGGGTGTGATTTACAGGGCCCCAAATCTTGATAGGGAGTGCAGTAAACTTCTATGGGACGAAATTCGTAAGGCATCTACATACGAAAATGTTGTGATAATGGGAGATTTCAACTATATTATTATTATTATTATAATCAAGGGGGAAGCGCTAAACCCGGAGGATTATACAGCGCCTGGGGGGGGGGATGTGGAAGGCATTCAGGCTTAATTCGGGGAACTGGAGCACAGATCCAATTCCCTAAATCAAGAGCCCCTCACCAACATCAAGGAACCTTCCTTGAGGGGATTTCAACTATAGACAGATTGACTGGAGCAATTTGACAGGAAATTTAGAGTCAGGTGACTTTCTTGATACGATCCAGGATTGTTTTTTAAAACAGTTTGTGACAGAGCCAACTAGGGGAAACAACCTCCTTGACTTGGTTCTTGCCAGTAGGGAAACACTAATTAATAATCTTGAGGTTAATGATGAGCTTTGGGAAAGTGATCACAAATCACTCAATTTTAATATATCATGGAATTCCCCAAATAAAGGCAATCAAGTCTCTGTCCCTGACTTCCGCTTGGCTGATTTCATAGGACTGAAAAATTACTTAGGTGGGTTGAACTGGAATGACCTGACTAAGGGTCAGGTAGGTGGTGATGGTTGCCGATATGATGCTTTCCAGGGCATAGTTCTAGCTGCTCAGTCAAATTATGTTCCAAATAGGGAAATCAGATCAAACAAAAATGATCCTAAATGGATGAACAATAGATTAAAATATCTGATTGGTCAAAAGAGAGGCATATATAGGCAAATCAAAAGAGGAGAGGGGCAATTAAGAAATCGATATATTCAGTTAAAGAGAGAAATAAAAAAGGGAATTAGAAAAGCAAAAAGAGATTATGAGGTTAAAGTTGCAAGAGAATCGAAGACTAACCCAAAAGGATTCTTTCAGGTATACAGAAGTAAGATCAGGGACAAGATAGGCCCACTCAAAAGTTCCTCGGGTCAGCTCACTGACAGTGATAAGGAAATGTGTAGAATTTTTAACACATACTTCCTCTCAGTTTTTACACAGGAGGATACCAGCGATATTCCAGTAATGATAAATTATGTAGAACAGGACGATAAACTGTGCACGATTAAGGTCACAAGTGACATGGTCCTTAGGCAAATAGATAAATTAAAACCTAACAAATCCCCAGGCCCTGATGAACTGTATGCAAGGGTTCTAAAGGAATGTAAAGAGGAGCTTAGCACACCTTTGGCTAATCTTTTCAACATATCACTACAAACTGGCATGGTGCCAGATAAGTGGAAAATGGCAAATGTGATACCTATTTTCAAAACAGGTGACAGGTCCTTAGCTTCGAACTATAGACCAATAAGCCTAACTTCCATAGTGGGAAAATTTTTTAATCAATAATTGCCGAGGCAGTTCGTAGCCACCTTGAAAAGCATAAATTAATCAACGAATCTCAGCATGGTTTTACAAAGGGGCGTTCCGGCCTTACGAATTTATTAACTTTTTTCACTAAGGTATTTGAGGAGGTAGATCATGGTAATGAATATGATATTGTGTATATGGACTTCAGTAAGGCTTTTGACAGGGTCCCACATCAGAGACTATTGCGGAAAATTAAAGCACATGGAATAGGAGGAGAAATTTTTTCCTGGATAGAGGCATGGTTGACAAATAGGCAGCAGAGAGTTTGCATAAATGGGGAAAAATCAGAGTGGGGAAGCGTCACGAGCGGTGTTCCACAGGGGTCAGTGTTGGGCCCCCTGCTGTTCACAATCTACAGAAACGACATAGATGAGGGCATAAAGAGCGACATCGGCAAGTTTGCCGATGACACCAAAATAGGCCGTCGAATTCATTCTGACGAGGACATTCGAGCACTCCAGGAAGATTTGAATAGACTGATGCAGTGGTCGGAGAAGTGGCAGATGCAGTTTAATATAGACAAATGCAAAGTTCTAAATGTTGGACAGGACAATAACCATGCCACATATAAACTAAATAATGTAGATCTTAATATTACGGATTGCGAAAAAGATTTAGGAGTTCTGGTTAGCAGTAATCTGAAACCAAGACAACAGTGCATAAGTGTTCGCAATAAAGCTAATAGAATCCTTGGCTTCATATCAAGAAGCATAAATAATAGGAGTCCTCAGGTTGTTCTTCAACTCTATACATCCTTGGTTAGGCCTCATTTAGATTATGCTGCACAGTTTTGGTCACCGTATTACAGAATGGATATAAATTCTCTGGAAAATGTACAAAGGAGGATGACAAAGTTGATCCCATGTATCAGAAACCTTCCCTAGGAGGATAGACTAAGGGCCCTGAATCTGCACTCTCTGGAAAGACGTAGAATTAGGGGATATATGATTGAGCTGTATAAATGGAAGACAGGAATAAATAAAGGGGATGTAAATAGTGCGCTGAAAATATCTAGCCTAGACAGGACTCGCAGCAATGGTTTTAAGTTGGAAAAATTCAGATTCAGGAAGGATATAGGAAAGTACTGGTTTTGTAATAGAGTTGTGGATGAGTGGAACAAACTCCCGAGTACAGTTATAGAGGCCAGAACGTTGTGTAGCTTTAAAAATAGGTTGGATAAATACATGAGTGGATGTGGGTGGGTGTGAGTTGGACCTGATAGCTTGTGCTACCAGGTCGGTTGCCGTGTTCCTCCCTTAAGTCAATGTGACCTGACCTGACTAGGTTGGGTGCATTGGCTTAAGCCGGTAGGAGACTTGGACCTGCCTCGCATGGGCCAGTAGGCCTTCTATAGTGTTCCTTCGTTCTTATGTTCTTATCTTCTTAACCACTACAATATCCTCCAACAACCACTACAATATCCCAAAACAACCACTACAATATCCCCCCACAACCACTGCAATGTCCCCCACAACCACTACAATATCCCCCACAACCACTACAATATCCCCCACAACCACTACAATATCCCCCACAACCACTACAATGTCCCCCACAACCACTGCAATATCCCCCCACAACCACTACAATGTCCCCCACAACCACTGCAATGTCCCCCACAACCACTGCAATATCCCCCCACAACCACTAAAATATCCCCCACAACCACTACAATGTCCCCCACAACCACTGCAATATCCCCCACAACCACTACAATATCCACCACAACCACTACAATGTCCCCCACAACCACTGCAATATCCCCCACAACCACTACAATATCCCCACAACCACTACAATGTCCCCCACAACCACTTCAATGTCCCCCACACCCACTACAATGTCCCCCACAACCACTATAATATCCCCCACAACCACTACAATATCCCACACAACCACTACAATGTCCTCCACAACCACTACAATATCCCCCACAACCACTACAAAGTCCTCCACAACCACTGCAATATCCCCCATAACCACTACAATGTCCTCCACAACCACTGCAATATCCCCTCACAACCACTACAATGTCCCCCACAACCACTACAATATCCCCCACAACCACTACAATATCCCCCACAACCACTACAATGTCCTCCACAACCACTGGAATATCCCCCACAACCACTACAATGTCCTCCACAACCACTACAATGTCCTCCACAACCACTACAATATCCCCCACAACCACTACAATGTCCCCCACAACCACTGCAATATCCCCCATAACCACTACAATGTCCTCCACAACCACTGCAATATCCCCTCACAACCACTACAATGTCCCCCACAACCACTACAATATCCCCCACAACCACTACAATATCCCCCACAACCACTACAATATCCCCCACAACCACTACAATGTCCTCCACAACCACTGGAATATTCCCCACAACCACTACAATGTCCTCCACAACCACTACAATGTCCTCCACAACCACTACAATATCCCCCCACAACCACTACAATATCCCCCACAACCACTACAATATCCCCCCACAACCACTACAATATCTCCCACAACCACTACAATATCCCCCACAACCACTGCAATGTCCCCCACAACCACTACAATGTCCCCCACAACCACTGCAATGTCCCCCACAACCACTGCAATATCCCCCCACAACCACTAAAATATCCCCCACAACCACTACAATATCCCCCACAACCACTACAATGTCCTCCACAACCACTACAATATCCCCCACAACCACTACAATATCCCCCACAACCACTACAATATCCCCCACAACCACTACAATATCCCCACAATCACTACAATGTCCCCCACAACCACTATAATATCCCCCACAACCACTACAATATCCCACACAACCACTACAATGTCCTCCACAACCACTCCAATATCCCCCACAACCCCTACAATGTCCGCCACAACCACTACAATGTCCAACACCACCACTACAATATCCCCCACAACCACTACAATATCCCCCACAACCACTACAATATCCCCCACAACCACTATAATATCCCCCACAACCACTACAATATCCCCCACAACCACTACAATGTCCTCCACAACCACTGGAATATCCCCCACAACCACTACAATGTCCTCCACAACCACTACAATGTCCTTCACAACCACTACAATATCCCCCACAACCACTACAATGTCCCACACAACCACTGCAATATCCCCCCATAACCACTACAATGTCCTCCACAACCACTGCAATATCCCCTCACAACCACTACAATGTCCCCCACAACCACTACAATATCCCCCACAACCACTACAATGTCCTCCACAACCACTGGAATATTCCCCACAACCACTACAATGTCCTCCACAACCACTACAATGTCCTCCACAACCACTACAATATCCCCCACAACCACTACAATGTCCCCCACAACCACTGCAATATCCCCCCATAACCACTACAATGTCCTCCACAACCTCTGGAATATCCCCCCACAACCACTACAATGTCCTCCACAACCACTACAATATCCCTCACAACCACTACAATATCCCCCCACAACCACTACAATATCCCACCACAACCACTACAATGTCCTCCACAACCACTACAATATCCCCCACAACCACTACAATATCCCCCACAACCACTACAATATCCCCCACAACCACTACAATATCCCCCACAACCACTACAATGTCCTCCACAACCACTACAATATCCTCCCACAACCACTACAATATCCCCCACAACCACTACAATATCCCCCACAACCACTACAATATCCCCCACAACCACTACAATATCCACCACAACCACTACAATATCCCCCACAACCACTACAATATCCCCCACAACCACTACAATATCCTCCCACAACCACTACAGTATCCCTCGCAACCACTACAATATCCTCCACAACCACTACAATATCCCCCACAACCACTACCATATCCCCCCCCAACCACTACAATATCCCCCCACAACCACTACAATATCCCACCACAACCACTACAATGTCCTCCACAACCACTACAATGTCCTCCACAACCACTACAATATCCTCCCACAACCACTACAATATCCCCACAGCCACTACAATGTCCTCCACTACCACTACAATATCCCCCACAACCACTACAATATCCCCCACAACCACTACAATATCCCCCACAACCACTACAATATCCCCCACAACCACTACAATATCCCCCACAACCACTACAATATCCCCCACAACCACTACAATATCCCCCACAACCACTACAATATCCCCCACAACCACTACAATATCCCCCACAACCACTACAATATCCCCCACAACCACTACAATATCCCCCACAACCACTACAATATCCCCCCACAACCACTACAATATCCCCCACAACCACTAAATAAACTTGTAAAATCTTATTATATGTGATTAGTTTTCAATCAACAAGCTTTTCTGTTATATTTTGTATGCCTTTGTGTGTTAAACTTAAATAAATTCACGGAAAATTAAGCCTACTGTATATATCTTTTAGGCCTAATTATCATATTAGGCCTACTGTAAATCATTATTAGACCTACCGAAACTACCTTAATATTCAAATTCGTTTGAAAGAGCTGGGACCCAACTTTATCTCATTTACAGGGTAAGAGTTATCCTACCTTATCTCATTTACAGGGTAAGAGTTATCCTACCTTATCTCATTTACAGGGTAAGAGTTATCCTACCTTATCTCATTTACAGGGTAAGAGTTATCCTACCTTATCTCATTTACAGGGTAAGAGTTATCCTACCTTATATTCCAGTAATGATAAATTATGTAGAACAGGACGATAATAAACTGTGCACGATTAGGGTCACAAGTGACATGGTCCTTAGGCAAATAGATAAATTAAAACCTAACAAATCCCCAGGCCCTGATGAACTGTATGCAATGGTTCTAAAGGAATGTAAAGAGGAGCTTAGCACACCTTTGGCTAATCTTTTCAACATATCACTACAAACTGGCATGGTGCCAGATAAGTGGAAAATGGCATATGTGATACCTATTTTCAAAACAGGTGACAGGTCCTTAGCTTCGAACTATAGACCAATAAGCCTAACCTCCATAGTGGGAAAATTTATGGAATCAATAATTGCCGAGGCAGTTCGTAGCCACCTTGAAAAGCATAAATTAATCAACGAATCTCAGCATGGTTTTACAAAGGGGCGTTCCTGCCTTACGAATTTATTAACTTTTTTCACTAAGGTATTTGAGGAGGTAGATCATGGTAATGAATATGATATTGTGTATATGGACTTCAGTAAGGCTTTTGACAGGGTCCCACATCGGAGACTATTGAGGAAAATTAAAGCACATGGAATAGGAGGAGAAATTTTTTCCTGGATAGAGGTATGGTTGACAAATAGGCAGCAGAGAGTTTGCATAAATGGGGAGAAATCAGAGTGGGGAAGCGTCACGAGCGGTGTTCCACAGGGGTCAGTGTTGGGCCCCCTGCTGTTCACAATCTACAGAAACGACATAGATGAGGGCATAAAGAGCGACATCGGCAAGTTTGCCGATGACACCAAAATAGGCCGTCGAATCCATTCTGACGAGGACAATCGAGCACTCCAGGAAGATTTGAATAGACTGATGCAGTGGTCGGAGAAGTGGCAGATGCAGTTTAATATAGACAAATGCAAAGTTCTAAATGTTGGACAGGACAATAACCATGCCACATATAAACTAAATAATGTAGATCTTAATATTACGGATTGCGAAAAAGATTTAGGAGTTCTGGTTAGCAGTATCATTAAAATGGTATAAAATACCGACAGGTTGTTAGGTAAGACACATATGCAACAGTTAGGTATCTTTATTATGAAACGTTTCGCCTACACAGTAGGCTTCTTCAGTCAAGTACAGAAAAGTTGATAGAAGCAGAAGATACTTGAAGACGATGTAATCAGTCCATCACCCTTAAAGTTTTGAGGTGGTCAGTCCCTCAGTCTGGAGAAGAGCATTGTTCCATAGTATGAAACAATATGGAGAAGAAGTGACAGGATGGAGCTTTTTATAGCGCCAAGAGGTGAGACGTAGGCCACTAGGAGAGGTAAGAACTCAGATGTTGAGAGGTCAGGTCCCTCTCAAATCCAGCCCCTCTCACTAGTGGAAGTTGTCGAAGTTGATTGCAGGTCTGTACCAAGATACCCTTGTGTTGCAGTGTCTGACAGATTGAACATTAAAATGGTATAAAATACCGACAGGTTGTTAGGTAAGACACATATGCAACAGTTAGGTATCTTTATTATGAAACGTTTCGCCTACACAGTAGGCTTCTTCAGTCAAGTACAGAAAAGTTGATAGAAGCAGAAGATACTTGAAGACGATGTAATCAGTCCATCACCCTTAAAGTTTTGAGGTGGTCAGTCCCTCAGTCTGGAGAAGAGCATTGTTCCATAGTATGAAACAATATGGAGAAGAAGTGACAGGATGGAGCTTTTTATAGCGCCAAGAGGTGAGACGTAGGCCACTAGGAGAGGTAAGAACTCAGATGTTGAGAGGTCAGGTCCCTCTCAAATCCAGCCCCTCTCACTAGTGGAAGTTGTCGAAGTTGATTGCAGGTCTGTACCAAGATACCCTTGTGTTGCAGTGTCTGACAGATTGAACATTAAAATGGTATAAAATACCGACAGGTTGTTAGGTAAGACACATATGCAACAGTTAGGTATCTTTATTATGAAACGTTTCGCCTACACAGTAGGCTTCTTCAGTCAAGTACAGAAAAGTTGATAGAAGCAGAAGATACTTGAAGACGATGTAATCAGTCCATCACCCTTAAAGTTTTGAGGTGGTCAGTCCCTCAGTCTGGAGAAGAGCATTGTTCCATAGTATGAAACAATATGGAGAAGAAGTGACAGGATGGAGCTTTTTATAGCGCCAAGAGGTGAGACGTAGGCCACTAGGAGAGGTAAGAACTCAGATGTTGAGAGGTCAGGTCCCTCTCAAATCCAGCCCCTCTCACTAGTGGAAGTTGTCGAAGTTGATTGCAGGTCTGTACCAAGATACCCTTGTGTTGCAGTGTCTGACAGATTGAACATTAAAATGGTATAAAATACCGACAGGTTGTTAGGTAAGACACATATGCAACAGTTAGGTATCTTTATTATGAAACGTTTCGCCTACACAGTAGGCTTCTTCAGTCAAGTACAGAAAAGTTGATAGAAGCAGAAGATACTTGAAGACGATGTAATCAGTCCATCACCCTTAAAGTTTTGAGGTGGTCAGTCCCTCAGTCTGGAGAAGAGCATTGTTCCATAGTATGAAACAATATGGAGAAGAAGTGACAGGATGGAGCTTTTTATAGCGCCAAGAGGTGAGACGTAGGCCACTAGGAGAGGTAAGAACTCAGATGTTGAGAGGTCAGGTCCCTCTCAAATCCAGCCCCTCTCACTAGTGGAAGTTGTCGAAGTTGATTGCAGGTCTGTACCAAGATACCCTTGTGTTGCAGTGTCTGACAGATTGAACATTAAAATGGTATAAAATACCGACAGGTTGTTAGGTAAGACACATATGCAACAGTTAGGTATCTTTATTATGAAACGTTTCACCTACACAGTAGGCTTCTTCAGTCAAGTACAGAAAAGTTGATAGAAGCAGAAGATACTTGAAGACGATGTAATCAGTCCATCACCCTTAAAGTTTTGAGGTGGTCAGTCCCTCAGTCTGGAGAAGAGCATTGTTCCATAGTATGAAACAATATGGAGAAGAAGTGACAGGATGGAGCTTTTTATAGCGCCAAGAGGTGAGACGTAGGCCACTAGGAGAGGTAAGAGTTATCCTACCTCATCTCATTTACAGGGTAAGAGTTATCCTACCTCATCTCATTTACAGGGTAAGAGTTATCCTACCTCATCTCATTTACAGGGTAAGAGTTATCCTACCTCATCTCATTTACAGGGTAAGAGTTATCCTACCTCATCTCATTTACAGGGTAAGAGTTATCCTACCTCATCTCATTTACAGGGTAAGAGTTATGCTACCTCATTTCATTTAGTGTAAGAGTTATCCTACCTCATCTCATTTACAGGGTAAGAGTTATCCTACCTTATCTCATTTACAGGGTAAGAGTTATCCTACCTTATCTCATTTACAGGGTAAGAGTTATCCTACCTCATCTCATTTACAGGGTAAGAGTTATCCTACCTCATCTCATTTACAGGGTAAGAGTTATCCTACCTTATTTCATTTACAGGGTAAGTTATCCTAGCTTATCTCATTTACAGGGTAAGAGTTATCCTACCTTATCTCATTTACAGGGTAAGAGTTATCCTACCTTATTTCATTTACAGGGTAAGAGTTATCCTACCTTCTCTCATTTACAGGGTAAGAGTTATCCTACCTTATCTCATTTACAGGGTAAGAGTTATCCTACCTCATCTCATTTATAGGGTAAGAGTTATCCTACTTTATCTCATTTATAGGGTAAGAGTTATCCTACGTCAGCTCATTTACAAGGTAAGAGTTATCCTGCCTTAGCTTATTTACAGGGTAAGAGTTATCCTACCTCAGCTCATTTACAAGGTAAGAGTTATCCTACCTCAGCTCATTTACAGGGTAAGAGTTATCCTACCTCATCTCATTTACAGGATAACAATTATCCTATCTCGGCTCATTTACACGGTAAGAGTTATTCTACCTTAGTTCATTTACAAGGTAAGATTCTGTTATTTACATCAGCTCATTATGAAGACCAGGTCTAAGACTTATTGTCTTACCCCAGGATGTCACCTACTTCTCTCGGCTGACATCCTGGCACCTATATACTGCGAAGTGAACGAGGGCAATTGGTGGAAGGCGACTTTGTCCAGTGTCCATCCGCCCGGAAATGAAACCGTGTCCTTTGCTTGTGAGTCTTTCACATAACGACGCCTCATCTATAGGTGTTATAGAGCTGCCCGATAATACAGTAACTTCCTGTGTCAGCTGATTTTTATCTGCCGATCAAACAACGCAAACAATAACGAAAGATAAAAGAAATGATTTCATTTTCATTTACTGACAGTATCTGTCTTTTCACCATCCTCTCTCGCTCACTTTTCACTCTTTCTTTTTTTTTTTACATATTTCTTATTCGTCAGAACACGGTCGGGCGGCGCTACAGACCGTCTCCTCAGCTGGAGTTATTCATGAAAAACACGCCCCAAATTCCCGAACTTTTGGCATCGCTATTGTACAGGAGTTACCGCCTCCCCCACCCGCCCCACTCCCAGCTGGAGCAGTGGACAAGGATTAGCGCAGGGGATCGCCTACCTTGTGACATGACATATACAATATTAAACAAACGTCCTGTGTTGAGCCCCATTGACAACGACACGACATAAACAAGTAAAGGGCCAATTTGCGTCAGTTGGGGAGAGGTCGCCGCCGATGACCAATGTACACGATGACATGTATGCTTTACAGAAATGACCTCCAGGCTGGCTATCTTAAAGGGTGAAGCTGCACATGACGAGGCTGGTAATCATCTCTCGCGCATTTTCCGATGGCCGTTCAGTTCTTTTCAATTAATCAGAGCTGTGTGCATCAGCGTTGTCCACCTACCTTATTCTATATGAAAATTACATCATAAATTTCTTAAGTGTAGATTATCTGTGAATTGTTCCAGCATTATTATTTTGATTTCTATTCTCCTTAAATTCGTGCGCAAAAACCTGGAGTATGCAGCTGCCTTATTCCGTATTATAGTTATATTTTAGAAACGTCCACATTCTGCGACTCCCAATACTAGATATATTGTGAGAACTCCCACAGTATACTATTTCTTAATCTCATATTAATATTGCACAGATAACCCGCACTTAGGAGACAAACTTATGACGACGTATCGGTCTGAATTGGACCACTTCGCACCTGCAGTGTGGTGCTTCCTTACTCAGTATTATAATTACATAGTGGGTACAAAATCCATTTGTCTATCATACTGTATTATACAGCATTAGTTTCGTATATCAGGTAACAAAGTGTCAGGTTGAGCTGGGAGACTTCAGTGAGGTGATGAGGATATCGTCAAGCATTCCCACTAAGGGAGCTTCCAGGATTTCGTTCCGGCAAAGATGTGGCTTCTGTTCGAGATGGGGGGGGGTGAGATTGTGCATAAGGAGGGAGGGTTATAGAGTACACACAGGAGAATGTGATGCGCATGTAGCGGGATGTGGTGTATTACTATTACTATTACTATTACTTATTATTCCTATCATTTATAATATTTTATTTATGGGAAACGCTAAAGCCGCAGGGGGAGTCGTTCACCGCCTGGGGAGAAGAGCCAATCAAGTTTGAGTTGAGGAAGGAAAGGGCAACTCCAGTTTCTTGGATTAAGAGCCACTAGTACCAAGGAATTCACTCGGTGGGGTCTTGGTGGCAAACACAAGCTTAGTGGCTTCTCTGGCTATTTAACCCAAGCTTCCCGCTGGCTTACCGGTAAACACGTGTAAGTCACTGTGTAAGACTCACACAAGACATTATGTAAGAGAGATGGAAGATAATGTGTAATAGGGATACAAGGGAGGATATAAGACTGTGCAGAGGGGAATACCAGACGTTGTATAAGAAGAATACGAGATATTGTGTAAGAGATGCTTCTGAAGATATCGTGTATGAGGGATACAGGATCGCGTAAGAGGGATACAGGACATCACGTAAGAGGGATACAGGACATCACGTCAGAGGGATACAAGACACTGTGTAAGAGGGATACACGACATTGTGTAAGAGGGATACAAAACTGAAAAAAGGAATTACAAGGCATTGGAGGATGAAGGATTTAGTGATTAAGGTTATACAACAACTCAGGTGAAGAAGGAATCACTGTTGCCTCAGTACTGTATTTTCTTATCCTCATTATATTCCGCAGGAAGTGCACAATGTGCGAAGGTCGTACAATGTAAGACGTTCAGAGTGACAGAGAAGACTATGTTGTAAATAATTTTTTAAAAGTTAATACAAGTATATTAACATTCAGATGTTTTTATATATATATATATATATATATATATATATGTGTGTGTGTGTGTGTGTGTGTGTGTGTGTGTGTGTGTGTGTGTGTGTGTGTGTGTGTGTGTCTGTCTGTCTGTCTGTCTGTCTGTCTGTCTGTCTGTCTGTGAGTGTCTGTATGTGTCGTGCCGAATAGGTAAAACTGGTCAATTAGCTAAATCCTTCTAAAATTTTCTCTTATACATTTAAAGATACATATTTTGCATCTATGTTAATGTAAAAATTAATAATTTTGTACCAACACATACCAAACCTTATTATAACAAGCGCAGTTAAATTTAGCCTAATCCGACTAAATATATTTTAGACAAGTTTACAATAATTTAATAATAAGGAAACACAAAATATATTTTTTTCGTTAGGTACAGAATGATTTTTGTGAAATTATTGCATACACAAATTTTCGCTTGTCTTATTCGGCAAGAAGAGCATAGCTATTTAAGCCAAAATAGCAAGTTTTACTTATTCGGCACGACATATATAATGTTATGAACATATTAGATGACCTTTCCGGCTGATTTAAAAAAATCTTTTTTTATTTTTAACTGTTAGTTAACGTTATTTGGTTTTCGACATATAGGTTTAATCAATTATTTTCATTATTTATCATTTATCAGCTCTACTGCTCTTTCCCAAATCACAAATGGAATAGTTTGTGAGGTTGAGCCGGTCAGCGGCCCATCCCGTGTATGCCCAGTTAGGATATCGCTAACCACCTGGTCGACACCCGCTATGGTTAGCGAGTCTCGAAACCGCTCAGACCTGTCCCTCAAAAAAGGCACAATACCGTGACTGGAACGATACACAAATAACCCGCACATAAGAGAGAGAAGCTTACGACGACGTTTCGGTCCGACTTGGACCATTGACAAAGTCACACTAACCAGAGGTGGAGCAGGACGGCTATATATAGGCAGGAAGAGGTGGTGGTAGTAGTAGTAGTAGTACAAGAATGGTATATAATACCAGTGGCTGGCTGGATGGCGAAACGTCTACGATAGGGATGCCCGGGTGTTGCGCAGGTGTCTTAATTTCATCTTGTCGGTATTATATACCATTCTTATACTACTACTACTACTACTACTACCACCACCTCTTCCTGCATATATATAGCCGTCCTGCTCCACCTCTGGTTAGTGTGACTTTGTCAATGGTCCAAGTCGGACCGAAACGTCGTCGTAAGCTTCTCTCTTTTATGTTCGGGTTATTTGTGTACTGTCCCTCATCACAATCACGGACAAGTGCTAAAATCATACGGGTCATACAGCGACCTGGGTAATGGGGAGAGTTCAGGTTTGATCAGATATAAGGGCGAGTACCTCCAATTCCTTGAATGAAGAGTCTTTCACCATCCTTTTAAAAGTCTGAACTAGCTGGAAGTCAGGCCTTGAGATGCACCTCTCAGCCAGAAATAGGTTGACTAGTTAATGGGGTTTAGAAACCTACCAACTACACGAGGGTACTGAAAACTGATCAGAAAACGGGTGGGGTTTGAACCCATGGCAAGTGAGTCTTAAAACTAAAAGACTAATGTGTTAACCTCTGGGCCAGCTGGCTCTAATAAGATCCATCCAAGTAGGTATATTTCTACACACCATAGGGAGGTTAGCATGGGCCACCACTGTGACCATAAATACAGGTTTTTACAGATGAATCCCAGACCATCGTGACTGTGGAGGGCTCTAGCTCAAGTCCCTTCAATAATCTTACTCACGAAATCGCAATAACACGATTTCGTGATTATTGAAGACGGCGCAGGACTTGTTCACCACCATACAAAAACTAACATAATTCATAAAATGGCGATTACAACAAACTCGCAGTAAAAACACACAAACACACTACCCTGTATATATATCTTATTATCAGGGATACATACTTACAATTCCTGGATTTCTGCTTGTTGGAATGTATCCAACATACACTGTGTATATATCCAACCTACACTGGGCATATATTCTATTGCCAGGGATACATGCAACTCCTGGTTTTATACTTGCTGAAACATTTCTAGGCTCAGCATAGTGCTACTGTGCTATACGCTGGGATTTCTAAGCAATAGAGACACATTACCAAAAAACACAGGAGGTCAGCTCACAAATAACGACGTAATAGCATCAACGTTACAAAAAATCCTTCTAATTAGGTTTAATACAAAATTTCTCTCTTCATTCCCTGATATAAAGATCGACTCTCTCAAAAATTTTATTCAGGAGATTTACATCATTAATTAAGTGCAAGTGTATGTAGCTTTCTATTTTTATATTAATTTTTTTTTCGAACCCTTAGTGACTGAAACATTTTCTTGCTAATGAAAAGTAATACGAAGCCAGACACAGGTGAAAAGTTACCTGTTGATAATGAAAGATTCACCTGGCGGAACTCGGGTAATGAACCTGTGTACCGAAATGAAATGAACTTATAGATGAGAGAACACTGTTACATTATCTCCTCGAGTCGTAATGAACGACCGTCGGTGAGTAAGTAATGGATGACAAATCGAACCGTACTCCTGACATTAGCAGAGCCAAGGTTGTTGCCACCCAGCCACCGAGCTTACAAAAGGATGGTTTTACAACCAGCGCTACAGGGACGTTGTTGTATTAGTCCCACCAACAGCGATCACAATGCATAAATAACCCACACATAAAAGTGTGACTTTGTACATGGGGCAAGTAGGACCGAAACGTCGTCGTAAGCTCCTCTCTTCTATGTGCGGGTTGTGTATCGTTCCAGTCACGGTATTGTGCCTTTTTTTTTTGTTAACAGCGATTATACTGTTTGTTCCCACGGTCCTAGGACGCGTCTTCTCATACCCGTCAAGGTCATGTGTCGTAACAAGTGAGTCGGGTAATAAAGAGAAGAATGGATCGGGAATCGAACTGTGGTCCATGAGTGTGGTGGACCCAGCACTGTAACCAGGCAGCCAGAACTTCATGTGGATACAAGGTCGAGTATACCAAGGTTCGAGTCTCTATCTATTACCTCCAGTCAACTATCTCCCGTCCGTTACCTCCCGTCCGTTACCTCCTATCCATTACCTCCCATCCGTTACCTCCCATCCGTTACCTCCCATCCGTTACCTCCCATCCGTTACCTCCCACCCGTTACCTCCCGTCCATTACCTCCCGTCCATTACCTCCCGTCCATTACCTCCCGTCCATTACCTCCCGTCCATTACCTCCCGTCCATTACCTCCCGTCCATTACCTCCCGTCAAGGGCAGTTAATCAAGTTAGAGCCAGTCAAGGAGACGGTAACTCTAATTCCTTGAATCAAAAGCCCTTCAAGGCATTCCCCCCTTTACCCTAGAGCTAGTGAATGGCTCTTGATCCATGAACTGGAGCTGTCTTCCCCTTCCTCATATCAAACCTGATTTTCTCCCATTCCCCAGGTGCTGTACAACCCTAAGAGTTTAGCGCTTCCCCATGACGATAATGCAGCTTCAATATTTCCATCAATAATGCTGTTCACTTGTTCATAAATGAACAATATTACGTGTTAAATACCAGGTGAAGTGTTCAGTATCAAGTGATTCGGGTTTAGCACTTCAAAAATAAGATCATCATCCATTTTACTTTTCAACAGCGAACTGTTGAACGGTAAAATGGATGTTCAACAGTTCGCTGTTGAACATCATCCACACACTGCTGAACAAGGTCAAAATTTAAGTTGAACCATATTATTTAGCCTAAATTCAACGCTTATCAAACTGTTAAATTGAACACACACACGAACACACACACACACACACACACACACACACACACACACACACACACACACACACACACACACACACGACGTCACACACTGGTATCACACCTGACGACGCCACACGCTGGCGACGCCACACGCTGGCATCACACGCTGACGACGCCACATGCTGGCATCACACGCTGGCGACGCCACATGCTGGCATCACACGCTGACGACGCCACATGCTGGCATCACACGCTGACGACGCCACATGCTGGCATCACATGCTGGCGACGCCACATGCTGGCATCACACGCTGACGACGCCACATGCTGGCATCACACGCTGACGACGAAGTCGATAACTGATGATCGAGCCTTCAAGATCAGACGTCAGCGTCAAAGAGAACACTACCGTCGTCAGCGTCAGAGTGAACACTACCGTCGTCAGCGTCAGCGAGAACACCACAGTCGTCAGCGACAGTGAACACCACCGTCGTCAGCGTCAGCGAGAACACTACTGTCGTCAGCGTCAGAGGGAACACTACCGTCGTCAGCGTCAGCGAGAACACTACTGTCGTCAGCGTCACAGGGAACACTACCGTCGTCAGCCTCAGAGGGAACGCTACCGTTGTCAGCGTCAGAGGGAACACTACCGTCGTCAGCGTCAGAGTGAACACTACCGTCGTCAGCGTCAGAGTGAACACTACTGTTGTCAGCGTCAGAGGGAACACTACTGTCGTCAGCCTCAGAGGGAACACTAGAACTCTAGAACACTCCCCAGGTTCAATCCCCCAAATTCCGAGGTTCATTTCTCCTCACATCCCTAGGTTCACTCCCTTTACATCTCCAGATTCACTCCCTTTACATTCCCAGGTTCACTCCCTTTACATCCCCAGGTTCAATCGCTTTACATCCCCAGGTTTACCCCCTTTACATCCCCAGGTTCACTCGCTTTACATCCCCAGGTTCACTCCCTTTACATCCACAGATTCACTCCCTTTACATCCCCAGGTTCATTCCCTTTACATCCCCAGGTTCACTCCCTTTACATCCAAAGGTTCACTCCCACAAGGTTCCCTTTACATCCCCAGGTTCACTCCCTTTACATCCAAAGGTTCACTCCCTTTACATCCCCAGGTTCACTCCCTTTACATCCCCAGGCTCACTCCCTTTACATCCCCAGGTTCACTCCCTTTACATCCCCAGGTTCACTCCCTTTACATCCCCAGGTTCACTCCCTTTACATCCACAGGTTCACTCCCTTTACATCCCCAGGTTCACTCCCTTTACATCCCCAGGTTCACTCCCTTTACATCCCCAGGTTCACTCCCTTTACATCCCCAGGTTCACTCCCTTTACATCCCCAGGTTCGCTCGCTCTACATCCCCAGATTCACTCCCTTTATATCCCCAGGTTCACTCCCTTTACATCCCCAGGTTCACTCGCTTTACATCCCCAGGTTCAATCGCTTTACATCCCCAGGTTCAATCGCTTTACATCCCCAGGTTCAATCGCTTACATTCCCAGGTTCACTCCCTTTACATCTCCAGGTTCACTCCCTTTACATCCCCAGGTTCACTCCCTTTACATCCCCAGGTTCACTCCCTTTACATCTCCAGGTTCACTCCTTTTACATCCCCAGGTTCACTCCCTTTACATCCCCAGGTTCACTCCCTTTACATCCCCAGGTTCACTCCCTTTACATCCCCAGGTTCACTCCCTTTACATCCCCAGGTTCACTCCCTTTACATCCCCAGGTTCACTCCCTTTACATCCCCAGGTTCACTCCCTTTACATCCACAGGTTCACTCCCTTTACATCCACAGGTTCACTCCCTTTACATCCACAGGTTCACTCCCTTTACATCCCCAGGATCACTCCCTTTACATCCACAGGTTCACTCCCTTAAAATCCCCAGGTTCACTCCCTTTTAGGTTCACCCCTTTACATCCCCAGGTTCACTCCCTTTACATCCCCAGGTTCACTCCCTTTACATCCCCAGGTTCACTCCCTTTACATCCACAGGTTCACTCCCTTTACATCCCCAGGTTTACCCCCTTTACATCCCCAGGTTCACTCCCTTTACATCCCCAGGTTCACTCCCTTTACATCCACAGGTTCACTCCCTTTACATCCTCAGGTTCACTCCCTTTACATCCCAAGATTCACTCCCTTTACATCCACAGATTCACTCCCTTTACATCCCCAGGTTCACTCCCTTTACATCCCCAGGTTCACTCCCCCACATCCCCAAAGGCGCGACTTTGCTAGCAAAAGCGTTCCCTGCGATCGTATTTGCTCGGAACTCTTCCTCTTGTCTGCAAGATTGCAAGCTCCTCATGTGTTGATTGCAAGCCGAGAGATCTAGAGCTGTCATACAACTCCGCCCGTGGTTGTTTTGCACATCTACGCATGTGCGCACACAGCATCTCCTAGGTGGAGCAACTGCCGTGACCAGGGGTGCACTGTGACGAGTTGGTGGAGCAACTGCCGTGACCAGGGGTGCACTGTGACGAGTTGGTGGAGCAACTGCCGTGACCGGGGGTGCACTGTGACGGGTTGTTACGGATTTCAACTTAATAAAGTCAAGGCAAATTTGGATCTTGACTGTTTCCATCATTGTATCATCAAGAACCCAGACCCAAAATTGTTTGAATGAAAAAATAATGAATGGTTAGATAACAAGATTGCTGATCATAGCTAAGACACATGTACGGAAGTTATATTTTTCGTAATAAATATACTTAACTGTTGTACATATGTCTTACTTATCAACCTGTCGCTATTGTTAACCATTTTAATATTTAAGACTGCTGATGCGTGTGTGTATAATGTATTGTTTGTTGTGTATAATGTATTGTTTGGTGTGTATAATGTATTGTTTGGTGTGTATAATGTATTGTTTGGTGTGATGAATGGTTTGGAAAACCGACAAGTTGAAGATTGAGACACTTATGCAGTATATGGGAATCTTTATTCAGGAAACGTTTCGCCACACAGTGGCTTCATCAGTCCAATACAAAGAGGAAGGCGTAAGGAGAGGAGGAGTATGAGGTAATCAGTCCCTCAACCTGGAGTCGATGTGTTCAGTCCATCAATCGAAGACCTACTTCGACTAGTGGATGGTACCACTATGACCCCGCCTCCGCCTGCTTCACCTCACCTCACTACAGTATATAAGCCACATCTACGGCCCTATGCTGTACATTCTACAAGATTGATGGACTGAACACATCGACTCCAGGTTGAGGGACTGATTACCTCATACTCCTCCTCTCCTTACGCCTTCCTATTTGTATTGGACTGATGAAGCCACTGTGTGGCGAAACGTTTCCTGAATAAAGATTCCCATATGCTGCATAAGTGTCTCAATCTTCAACATTGTTTGGTGTGTATAATGTATTGTTTGGTGTGTATAATATATTGCGTATAATGTATTGTTTGATAATCTACAATTTAAATTATTATTATAATCAAGGGGAAGCGCTAAACTCGTAGGATTATACAGTGCCTGGGGGGGGGATGTGGAAGGTATTCTGGCTTAATTCAGGGAAATGGAGCACAGATCCAATTTCCTAGATCAAGAGCCCCTCACCGGCATCAAGGAACCTTCCTTGAGGGGTCTACAATTTAGAATTAAAAGAAATTGTCGGATGCTGCCAGTAAGGAAGTATCGTCGGAGAGAAGCTTATCTCTAGAAAAATGTATGCAACGCAAGAGTCCGGCCATCTGGCCTGGTACATTCGATTTCGTCTCTCTTGTCTGAGTTTGTTGGTTCCAGCCTGGAAAATCACCCACATATGCAGTATAATGACATCCTTTATTGACAACATTCCGCCCACACAGCCCACTGTGTTGGCGAAACGCATTGTATTGCATTTGCGTTAATTTTTCCATCGTGTCGGTATTTTATACCATTTATCTCCATGATTCTAGCCTTCAGAGTTGACTCGTAATTTTTTTTCCCAGCAGGAATTAAACACAAGAATGGAGGAACACTGCAGAAGGCCTACTGGCCCATACAAGGCAGATCCTTATCAAAGCCATTCATGTACGTGTCCAAGCTTTTCTCTAAACTATGCAAGAATTTGATTCCGTACCCACGACACCAATCAAACCCAGCCCCTGTCACTCATACATTCGTCCAGTCTCTTTTTACAGATATCTAAGGTCGCTCTATTACCCTGCCCCGAGGGACAGTCTTAAATTTACTTGTTACAGGTAAAAAATCGACTTGTTTTAAAAACTGAGAACCTGTGCCATTACCTGGCCATTACAAGTCGATATAGATGATAATAAATTAATCGCTTCGGTGGCAGTATTACAACGATTAATATAGCTGCTACTGTTGTTTATACAAGCTAACAATATAGCTTCGAGAAACGGAGGTTGGACGCTGACAGTAAATAAGAATCGTCGGAAAGACGCAAGTCAGAGGCTGCCAGTAAAGAAGTAACGTCGGAGAGACGCACGTCAGAGGCTGCCAGTAAAGAATTGGAAAGATGCACGTCAGAGGCTGCCAGTAAAGAAGTATCGTCGGAGAGACGCACGTCAGAGGCTGCCAGTAAAGAAGTATCGTCGGAGAGACGCACGTCAGAGGCTGCCAGTAAAGAAGTATCGTCGGAGAGACGCACGTCAGAGGCTGCCAGTAAAGAAGTATCGTCGGAGAGACGCACGTCAGAGGCTGCCAGTAAAGAAGTATCGTCGGAGAGACGCACGTCGGATGCAGCAGGTAAGGCAGTATTAAATATTTGGTGGTTCACTCTCACTGGAGTTTCATATCGATCAACATGTTCAGGTTTCCTGTTCACTAACAAAACTAAAGTCGCTCAGCCTATCCGTGTCAACATGACAGTGAGGGTGTCAACATGACAGTGAGGGTGTCAACATGACAGTGAGGGGTGTCAACATGACAGTGAGGGTGTCAACATGACAGTGAGGGTGTCAACATGACAGTGAGGGTGTCAACATGACAGTGACAGTGAGGGTGTCAACATGACAGTGAGGGGTGTCAACATGACAGTGAGGGGTGTCAACATGACAGTGAGGGTGTCAACATGACAGTGAGGGGTGTCAACATGACAGTGAGGGGTGTCAACATGACAGTGAGGGTGTCAACATGACAGTGAGGGGTGTCAACATGACAGTGAGGGTGTCAACATGACAGTGAGGGGTGTCAACATGACAGAGAGGGTGTCAACATGACAGTGAGGGTGTCAACATGACAGTGAGGGGTGTCAACATGACAGTGAGGGGTGTCAACATGACAGAGAGGGGTGTCAACATGACAGTGAGGGTGTCAACATGACAGTGAGGGGTGTCAACATGACAGTGAGGGGTGTCAACATGACAGTGAGGGGTGTCAACATGACAGTGAGGGGTGTCAACATGACAGTGAGGGGTGTCAACATGACAGTGAGGGGTGTCAACATGACAGTGAGGGGTGTCAACATGACAGTGAGGGTGTCAACATGACAGTGAGGGTGTCAACATGACGGTGAGGGAGGGGTGTTAAGATGACAGTGAGGCAGTCACATGCCAGAGAGAGAGAGAGAGAGAGAGAGAGAGAGAGAGAGAGAGACAGACAGACAGACAGACAGACAGAGACAGAGATGAACCACAGACAGTACTGTACGAACAACGCTCATTTCCCAACTTAATGTTCTCTTTCATTAGTAATGCCAAATATATTTCAAATTTAGCATGATTCATCCCTTCATTTTGGCTACGATATTCCATTAATTTTCATTAGCCAGTAGCTCCATTACCTCATTTGAACAATCACATTTATCACAAGCATGACCATAATAAACTTCTGTTGTAGTTACCCCACCATAAACTATGTCAAACTTAAACCAAAATGTGTCGAATTTTTAACAGGGACTTAGCTAGTCCAGTAGACCTAATACACTGTTTTTCTAGGTTTATGTCAATGTATTTAACCAAGTCTAGTAGGCCTACTGCACTGTTTCTCTAGGCTTTTTTTCTCAAAGTACTTAGAAACAACCACCTCGTATCTTAACAGGGTCTTTCGCCCAGGTGAAGCTCCTGGAGAGCGAAACGTCGTCGAAATAAAATGTCACATTAGATGCACTTGTGTCCTTTTACCTAACTGAAATTGTTAAAGTTACTTTGGACGAGAGAAAGTTCCTGTAGAGGAAAAACTTTTAGCTTGAAAAAGCGTTTCTGTTGAAGTGAAGTTTCTGTTGAAGTGAAGTTTCTGTTGAAGTGAAGTTTCTGTTGAAGTGAGGTTTCTGTTGAAGTGAGGTTTCTGTTGAAGTGAGGTTTCTGTTGAAGTGAGGTTTCTGTTGAAGTGAAGTTTCTGTTGAAGTGAAGTTTCTGTTGAAGTGAAGTTTCTGTTGAAGTGAAGTTTCTGTTGAAGTGAAGTTTCTGTTGAAGTGAAGTTTCTGTTGAAGTGAAGTTTCTGTTGAAGTGAAGTTTCTGTTGAAGTGAAGTTTCTGTTGAAGTGAAGTTCCTGTTGAAGTGAAGTTTCTGTTGAAGTGAAGTTTCTGTTGAAGTGAAGTTTCTGTTGAAGTGAAGTTTCTGTTGAAGTGAAGTTTCTGTTGAAGTGAAGTTCCTGTTGAAGTGAAGTTTCTGTTGAAGTGAAGTTTCTGTTGAAGTGAAGTTTCTGTTGAAGTGAAGTTTCTGTTGAAGTGAAGTTTCTGTTGAAGTGAAGTTTCTGTTGAAGTGAAGTTTCTGTTGAAGTGAAGTTTCTGTTGAAGTGAAGTTTCTGTTGAAGTGAAGTTTCTGTTGAAGTGAAGTTTCTGTTGAAGTGAAGTTCCTGTTGAAGTGAAGTTCCTGTTGAAGTGAAGTTTCTGTTGAAGTGAAGTTTCTGTTGAAGTGAAGTTCCTGTTGAAGTGAAGTTCCTGTTGAAGTGAAGTTCCTGTTGAAGTGAAGTTTCTGTTGAAGTGAAGTTTCTGTTGAAGTGAAGTTTCTGTTGAAGTGAAGTTCCTGTTGAAGTGAAGTTTCTGTTGAAGTGAAGTTTCTGTTGAAATGAAGTTTCTGTTGAAGTGACGTTTCTGTTGAAGTGAAGTTTCTGTTGAAGTGAAGTTTCTGTTGAAGTGAAGTTTCTGTTGAAGTGAAGTTTATCTTGAAGTGAAGTTTATCTTGAAGTGAAGTTTCTGTTGAAGTGAAGTTTCTGTTGAAGTGAAGTTTCTGTTGAAGAAAGGAAGTTGCTATGAAAGTTTCTTTTGAGTTTCTGTTGAAAAAGTTTCCGTTGAACGAAAGTTCCTGTTGAAAAAGTTTCTGGTGATGATAAAGTATATTATTCACCTGACTGGTTTATTAGTCACCTCATTCTCTGTCAGCCCCATACCCATCCTATGGTGGTAGTTCTATACCCATCCTATGGTGGTAGTTCTATACCCATCCTATAGTGGTAGTTCTATACCCATCCTATAGTGGTAGTTCTATACCCATCCTATAGTGGTAGTTCTATACCCATCCTATAGTGGTAGTTCTATACCCATCCTATAGTGGTAGTTCTATACCCATCCTATAGTGGTAGTTCTATACCCATCCTATAGTGGTAGTTCTATACCCATCCTATAGTGGTAGTGGTAGTTCTATACCCATCCTATCGTGGTAGTTCTATACCCATCCTATAGTGGTAGTTCTATACCCATCCTATGGTGGTAGTTCTATACCCATCCTATAGTGGTAGTTCTATACCCATCCTATGGTGGTAGTTCTATACCCATCCTATGGTGGTAGTTCTATACCCATCCTATGGTGGTAGTTCTATACCCATCCTATGGTGGTAGTTCTATACCCATCCTATAGTTCTATACCCATCATATGTGGTAGTTCTATACCCATCCTATAGTGGTAGTTCTCTATACCCATCCTATGGTGGTAGTCCTATACCCATCCTATGGTGGTAGTTCTATACCCATCCTATAGTGGTAGTTCTATACCCATCCTATGGTGGTAGTCCTATACCCATCCTATAGTGGTAGTTCTATACCCATCCTATAGTGGTAGTTCTATACCCATCCTATGGTGATAGTTCTATACCCATCCTATGGTGGTAGTTCTATACCCATCCTATAGTGGTAGTTCTATACCCATCCTATGGTGGTAGTTCTATACCCATCCTATAGTGGTAGTTCTATACCCATCCTATGGTGGTAGTTCTATACCCATCCTATGGTGGTAGTCCTATACCCATCCTATAGTGGTAGTTCTATACCCATCCTATGGTGGTAGTTCTATACCCATCCTATAGTGGTAGTTCTATACCCATCCTATGGTGGTAGTTCTATACCCATCCTATAGTGGTAGTTCTATACCCATCCTATGGTGGTAGTTCTATACCCATCCTATGGTGGTAGTTCTATACCCATCCTATAGTGGTAGTTCTATACCCATCCTATGGTGGTAGTTCTATACCCATCCTATAGTGGTAGTTCTATACCCATCCTATGGTGGTAGTTCTATACCCATCCTATGGTGGTAGTTCTATACCCATCCTATGGTGGTAGTTCTATACCCATCCTATAGTGGTAGTTCTATACCCATCCTATAGTGATAGTTCTATACCCATCCTATAGTGGTAGTTCTATACCCATCCTATAGTGGTAGTTCTATACCCATCCTATAGTGGTAGTTCTATACCCATCCTATAGTGGTAGTTCTATACCCATCCTATGGTGGTAGTCCTATACCCATCCTATAGTGGTAGTTCTATACCCATCCTATAGTGGTAGTTCTATACCCATCCTATAGTGGTAGTTCTATACCCATCCTATGGTGGTAGTTCTATACCCATCCTATAGTGGTAGTTCTATACCCATCCTATGGAGGTAGTCCTATACCCATCCTATAGTGGTAGTTCTATACCCATCCTATGGTGATAGTTCTATACCCATCCTATGGTGGTAGTTCTATACCCATCCTATGGTGGTAGTCCTATACCCATCCTATAGTGGTAGTTCTATACCCATCCTATGGTGGTAGTTCTATACCCATCCTATAGTGGTAGTTCTATACCCATCCTATGGTGGTAGTCCTATACCCATCCTATAGTGGTAGTTCTATACCCATCCTATGGTGATAGTTCTATACCCATCCTATGGTGGTAGTTCTATACCCATCCTATAGTGGTAGTTCTATACCCATCCTATGGTGGTAGTTCTATACCCATCCTATGGTGGTAGTTCTATACCCATCCTATGGTGGTAGTTCTATACCCATCCTATGGTGGTAGTCCTATACCCATCCTATGGTGGTAGTTCTATACCCATCCTATAGTGGTAGTTCTATACCCATCCTATAGTGGTAGTTCTATACCCATCCTATGGTGGTAGTCCTATACCCATCCTATAGTGGTAGTTCTATACCCATCCTATGGTGGTAGTTCTATACCCATCCTATGGTGGTAGTCCTATACCCATCCTATAGTGGTAGTTCTATACCCATCCTATAGTGGTAGTTCTATACCCATCCTATAGTGGTAGTTCTATACCCATCCTATAGTGGTAGTTCTATACCCATCCTATAGTGGTAGTTCTATACCCATCCTATAGTGGTAGTTCTATACCCATCCTATAGTGGTAGTTCTATACCCATCCTATAGTGGTAGTTCTATACCCATCCTATAGTGGTAGTTCTATACCCATCCTATAGTGGTAGTTCTATACCCATCCTATGGTGGTAGTCCTATACCCATCCTATAGTGGTAGTTCTATACCCATCCTATAGTGGTAGTTCTATACCCTATGGTGGTAGTCCATCCTATAGTGGTAGTTCTATACCCATCCTATAGTGGTAGTTCTATACCCATCCTATAGTGGTAGTTCTATACCCATCCTATAGTGGTAGTTCTATACCCATCCTATGGTGGTAGTCCTATACCCATCCTATAGTGGTAGTTCTATACCCATCCTCTGGTGGTAGTTCTATACCCATCCTATGGTGGTAGTCCTATACCCATCCTATAGTGGTAGTTCTATACCCATCCTATAGTGGTAGTTCTATACCCATCCTATAGTGGTAGTTCTATACCCATCCTATAGTGGTAGTTCTATACCCATCCTATAGTGGTAGTTCTATACCCATCCTATAGTGGTAGTTCTATACCCATCCTATGGTGGTAGTTCTATACCCATCCTATGGTGGTAGTTCTATACCCATCCTATGGTGGTAGTTCTATACCCATCCTATAGTGGTAGTTCTATACCCATCCTATAGTGGTAGTTCTATACCCATCCTATGGTGGTAGTTCTATACCCATCCTATGGTGGTAGTCCTATACCCATCCTATGGTGGTAGTTCTATACCCATCCTATGGTGGTAGTTCTATACCCATCCTATGGTGGTAGTTCTATACCCATCCTATGGTGGTAGTTCTATACCCATCCTATAGTGGTAGTTCTATACCCATCCTATAGTGGTAGTTCTATACCCATCCTATGGTGGTAGTCCTATACCCATCCTATGGTGGTAGTTCTATACCCATCCTATGGTGGTAGTTCTATACCCATCCTATGGTGGTAGTTCTATACCCATCCTATGGTGGTAGTTCTATACCCATCCTATGGTGGTAGTTCTATACCCATCCTATGGTAGTAGTTCTATACCCATCCTATGGTTGTAGTTCTATACCCATTCTATGGTGGTAGTTCTATACCCATCCTATGGTAGTAGTTCTATACCCATCCTATGGTGGTAGTTCTATACCCATCCTATGGTGGTAGTTCTATACCCATCCTATGGTGTTAGTCCTATACCCATCCAATGGTGGTAGTCCTATACCCATCCAATGGTGGTAGTCCTATACCCATCCAATGGTGGTAGTCCTATACCCATCTAATGGTGGTAGTCCTATACCCATCCAATGGTGGTAGTCCTATACCCATCTAATGGTGGTAGTCCTATACCCATCCTACGGTGGGAGTCCTATACACATCCTATTGTGGTAGTCCTATACACATCCTATGGTGGTAGTCCTATACACATCCTATGGTGGTAGTCCTATACACATCCTATGGTGGTAGTCCTACACACATCTTATGGTGGTAGTCCTATACACATCCTATGGTGGTAGTCCTCTACACATCCTATGGTGGTAGCTCTATACCCATGCAATGGTGTTAGTCCTATACCCATCCTACGGTGGTAGTCCTATACCCATCCTACGGTGGTAGTCCTATACCCATCCTATGGTGGTAGTCCTATATCCATCCATTGGTGGTAGTTCTATACCCATCCTATGGTGGCAGTCCTATACCCATCCTATGGTGGTAGTCCTATATCCATCCATTGGTCGTAGTTCTATACCCATCCTATGGTGGTAGTCAGTCCTGTACCCATCCTATGGTAGTAGTCAGTCCTATACCCATTTTATGGAGGTAGTCACTCCTATACCCATGCTATGGTGGTAGTCCTATACCCATCCCATGGTGGTAGTCCTATACCCTTCCCATGGTGGTAGTCCTACACCCATCCTATGGTGGTAGTCAGCTCTATACCCATCCTATGGTGGTTGTCAGTCCTATACCCATCTTATGATGGTAGTCCTATACCCATCCTATGGTGGTAGTCCTATACCCATCCTATGGTGGTAGTCCTATACCCATCCTATGGTGGTAGTCCTATACCCATCCTATGGTGGTAGTCCTATACCCATCCTATGGTGGTAGTCCTCTACACATCCTATGGTGGTAGTCCTCTACACATCCTATGGTGGTAGTCCTCTACACATCCTATGGTGGTAGTTCTATACACATCCTATGGTGGTAGTTCTATACCCATCCTATGGTGGTAGTCCTATACACATCTTATGGTGGTAGTCCTATATCCATCCTATGGTGGTAGTCCTATACATATCCTATGGTGGTAGTCCTATATCCATCCTATGGTGGTAGTCCTATATCCATCCATTGGTGGTAGTTCTATACCCATCCATTGGTGGTAGTTCTATACCCATCCATTGGTGGTAGTTCTATACCCATCCTATGGTGGTAGTCAGTCCTGTACCCATCCTATGGTGGTAGTCAGTCCTATACCCATTCTATTGTGGTAGTCAGTCCTATACCCATGCTATGGTGGTAGTCCTATACCCATCCCATGGTGGTAGCCCTATACCCTTCCCATGGTGGTAGTCCTATACCCATCCAATGGTGGTAGTCAGCTCTATACCCATCCTATGGTGGTAGCTCTATACCCATCCTATGGTGGTAGTCAGTCCTATACCCATCCAATGGTGGTAGTCAGCTCTATACCCATCCTATGGTGGTAGCTCTATACCCATCCTATGGTGGTAGTCAGTCCTATACCCATCTTATGGTGGTAGTCAGTCCTATACCCATCCTATGGTGGTAGTCAGTCCTATACCCATCCTATGGTGGTAGTCCTATACCCATCCTATGGTGGTAGTCCTATACCCATCCTATGGTGGTAGTCCTATACCCATCCTATGGTGGTAGTCCTATACCCATCCTATGGTGGTAGTCCTATACCCATCCTATGGTGGTAGTCCTATACCCAGCCTATGGTGGTAGTCCTATGCCCATCCTATGGTGGTAGTCCTATACCCATCCTATGGTGGTAGTCCTATACCCACCTTATGGTGGTAGTCCTGTACCCATCCTATGGTGGTAGTCAGTCCTATACCCATCCTATGGTGGTAGTCCTATACCCATCCTATGGTGGTAGTCCTATACCCATCCTATGGTGGTAGTCCTATACCCATCCTGGTCCTATACCCATCCCATGGTGGTAGTCCTATACCCATCCTATGGTGGTAGTCCTATACCATCCTATGGTGGTAGTCCTATACCCATCCTATGGTGGTAGTCAGCCCTATACACATCCTATGAGCGGTAGTAAGCCCAATATCTATCCCATGGGCGTTATCAGCCCTATACCCATCCTATGGGCGGGAGTCAGCCCTATACCCATCCTATGGTGGTAGTCAGCCTTATACCCATCCTATGGGTGGTAGTCAGCCCTATACCCATCCCATGGGTGGTAGTCAGCCCTATACCCATCCCATGGGTGGTAGTCAGCCCTATACCCATACTATGGGTGGTAGTCAGCCCTATACCCATCCTATGGGTGGTAATCAGCCTTATACCCATCCTATGGTGGTAGTCAGCCCTATACCCATCCTATGGGTGGTAGTCAGCCCTATACCCATCCTATGGGTGGTAGTCAGCCCTATACCCATCCTATGGGTGGTAGTCAGCCCTATACCCATCCTATGGGTGGTAGTCAGCCCTATACCCATCCTATGGGTGGTAGTCAGCCCTATACCCATCCTATGGGTGGTAGTCAGCCCTATACCTATCCTATGGGCGGTAGTCAGCCCTATACCCATCCTATGGGCGATAGTCAGCCCTATACCCATCCTATGGGCGGTAGTCAGCCCTATACCCATCCTATGGGCGGTAGTCAGCCCTATACCCATCCTATGGGCGGTAGTCAGCCCTATACCCATCCTATGGGCGGTAGTCAGCCCTATACCCATCCTATGGGCGGTAGTCAGCCCTATACCCATCCTATGGGCGGTAGTCAGCCCTATACCCATCCTATGGGCGGTAGTCAGCCCTATACCCATCCTATGGGCGGTAGTCAGCCCTATACCCATCCTATGGGCGGTAGTCAGCCCTATACCCATCCTTTGGGCGGTAGTCAGCTCTATACCCAGCCTATTGGCGGTAGTCAGCCCTATACCCATCCTATGGGCGGTAGTCAGCCCTATACCCATCCTATGGGCGGTAGTCAGCCCTATACCCATCCTATGGGCGGTAGTCAGCCCTATACCCATCCTATGGGCGGTAGTCAGCCCTATACACATCCTATGGGCGGTAGTCACCCCATACTCACACCCTGATGATGGTCAATGCTTGACGGAAACACACGCTTAAGATATACTTCTAATTTGCAAAATGACTGAATTGTTGCAATCACGGTATTGTTGCAGTCACGTTACTGTGGCAGTCACGGTACTGTGGCAGTCACGGTACTGTGGCAGTCACGGTACTGTGGCAGTCACGGTATTGTGGCAGTCACGATACTATTGTAGTCACGGTACTGATACAGCCTGAACATCTTGGGACAACCCTGCTTCACTTGTAACACCACTCCCCTGGTCCCTAGGAAGGGGGGCGTAGCTTCCCTTCACCCTTCAATTGGCTTTAGAGGGACCTTCCCTCAGCTGGTTAATTCTGTGCAAGAAAGGTATATAGTTCTGTCTTCTAATTATGTCCTAGAATCTGTATTGATAAAGCCACTGGATGGCGAAACGTCTACAATAAAGATATCCAGATGTTGCACTTGTGTCTAATCTTTCAGGTTAAATCTGCACCAAAAAAAAAACTAATTTCTTTTTTAAATATTAACAGGCTGCTAGTACGTCAATCTATACTTATATGTTTGTCACATTGTGTAGTTGCTAGTCGCAGCGTGCAGATGTTTGTCAGCGTGTACGGGTGTTGGTCACAGTGTGCAGGTGTTGGTCATACCACTGCCACTGTGCATGAAGCTCAGGTCTTTGTCGAATACTTTCAACAGGCTATGAAAAATATTCGGTCTCCTCTACATCTATTCTTCCCTCCTCCTCTCTACTACTTTATAATCTAATCTACGAAGGTAATAAACAGAAGTCTTTTGCTTCTCCAACCTTGTCTCCTTAACAGTCGTCAATAATTCTTCTCAGCGGATAAACTCGGTATAGACCTTTAAGTCCTCTGTTATCTTTCTCTTGCATTCCCATGTAAACTTTAACATTCTAGAATCCATCTGTCTATCATTGATGTGTTTGCTTCACTGTGTCTTCTGTTATTTATCCTTGTTTTTCTGTAGTACGTTTCCCAGTTTGTCAGTGATGCAGTCCAGTGCTTCCTGAATATTGGGAAAATGTGTGAAGTTTTTTTTCTGTCTAGCTGTTGATTCATTTCCATCACTTACCCTAAATCCTTGCTATGGCCTCATATTACTATTTCACTCCTTTCGTCAAGGCCAAAGGTGATATTCTACCCAGTCTCATTACTTTTGCCATAGTTCCCTTATAATCCTTTCCATTTCCTATTTAGTATCTTGCTTATATCTTGTATGTTGCTTTGCTCATACATTCCGCCCCCCAACTTCTTGTTTAAGTTTAAGAGGCATATGTACAGATGAACGCTGGGTTCATCTCTTTGTATATCTCCTGTGTCAGTTCTCTATCCTCCATCTTTAATATTTGCTTCCATTGAGGCTTTAGCTTTTATGTTCCTTCTCTAATTTTTTTTTATTTTCCTATCTCTGCCGTCAACCTTATTTTAGAGTTGTTTTCTATACCTTTTTAATCCTAGTTTCTGCACCTCTTCACTCCACTGCAAACTATTGCTCTTTCTTTCTCTGTGTTTTTATTCTGTTTCCTCTTGACAAATGTAAACACATCTGAGATTTTATTATAAATCTTAAACAACCTCTACATCTTTTGCACTGTGAATCATTCTCATTCTCGTTCTCATTCTCGTTCTCATTCTCTCTCTCTCTCTCCCCACTACCTCTAAGACATGTCTTATATTAATGTAATAACCTCCGGTTTAATCTGATTGTTCCTTCTCTTAATATTTACTTTTCAATCTTGCCTCCTCCATGTATTCAAATTATATTATTATATGGATACCTGGAGGGTATATCTGGAGGGTGTTCTGGGGGTCAACGCCCCCGCGGCCTGGTCCATGACCACACCTACAGGTAATTTTTAATTTCTAATTCTCATTCATTCATTTACTCTCTGATACCCATCAGGAAAATTCCCATTTTGCTATCAGACTAATAATTACTATCTCAGGTTTGGCTATTACAACTAATGATTTCTGAATTTTATCCCACATTTCTTTTGCGGCTCTTGTTTCCGGTGTCACCTTCATTCTCTCACCTTACATTAAATCTTATTTATTTCTTGCTGTGCCTTTATGTGGGAAGGGAAAGTTGAGGTGATGCACTCGGGGGTGTGGAGTCTGGTAGGAATTGGGGAGTTTATCTCCTGGGGATGAAGGGGAAGGAGTCTCTCTAGTTGCGAGTTGTGTAAGGTGAGAGAGGAGTGGATCCTTTGTCCTGAGGGTCACAGAAAAAATTTATACTGATGGGGGAGGGGAAGATTAGGGAAAGACTGGTAGGAGGTGGGACGAGTTTGTAGGGATAAGGGATATGAGGTAATACAAACTCTTAAAACTGCACTGAATAAAATAGAATACAAGAATACAAATAAGATTTAATCAGAATGAAGTAGCACAGAATACATAAGAAGAAGAATACAAGAATGCAATTATACTAAAAGTAAAAGAAAGTAGAATACAAGAACATAGGTAGAATTCAAGTAGAATAAAGTAGAAGAATACAAATAAAATGCAATAAAGTATAATACAAGAATAAAAGTAGGATGTAAGTAGAATACAAGAAGAATAAGTAGAATATGAGTAGAATGTACGTAGAGTATAAGTAGAATGTAAGTAGAATACAGACAAAGTATAGAAGGCAAGTAGAAATGTGTCATGTTTAGTCATCTTGAGTGTTTAAATAGACCATAAAACATCCAGCAAAAGTGCAAAACGCTTAACAGGATTACATTTCCTCAAAACCCTCACTCACACGTCGAAATAGACAATACCTTCCCTGGACAACTGCTGTCCACAAATCTAGTAAATTCTTAAAAAAAAATGCCTGTTATCTTACCATCATTAACAAAATAAAAAATAAACAATGTTCATTTTATTTTCATCTACCACAAAGAATTGGGGGGGAGGGGGAGGAATGGTGGAAGGGGAGGGGGAGGAATGGTGGAAGGGGAGGGGGGTTAAAACCAGTCATAATTGATGATTCACGCTATAGGCTTTTGGAAGTGTGTGAGTAAATAACAGAAATTATATCACCAACAAGAATTTATTATTTTTTATTTTAACAAGGTAATAGAGGACGAGGGTGATGTAAACAGTGCTAGTGTGACACTCTGAATCTGGAGAGCCTTGCTCTCTCTCTCTCTCTCTCTCTCTCTCTCTCTCTCTCTCTCTCTCTCTCTCTCTCTCTCTCTCTCTCTCTCTCTCTCTCTCTCTTTGTCTCCCTCCCACCCTTTAAATGGGGTAAAGGTTCACTCTCTTCCACAGTAGAACCATTTAAACAAAGGTAGAGCCTCATTCTCCCACAGTGGAACCATTTAAACATACAGCCTCTCCCCCCCCACCACAAAGTGACCAATATATATATATATATATATATATATATATATATATATATATATATATATATATATATATATATATATATATATATATATATATATATATATATATATATATATAATCATTTATTATTTTTAATATACAGCCCACAAATTTATATATTTACCAGAATTCCTGGTGATGTATATTATTTTTTGTAATTAATAGGTCCAGAGCAACTTGTGGATATGACAGTGGTAGGTATCGAAGGGGGACATTTTTTGCGACCTAGATGTCCCAAATTCCTACTTGTCTAACTGATAAATAATAATTATCTTTGTTCATTTACTGTTATGTACATAATGATACATTCAGATAAATGTAATTTTCCACATTTAATTTGCCCGTTGGTCCTTCTTGAACCGGAGGTAATTAGTGAAGTCATTAATTAGTTAATTACTTAATAATTATATGTGAAATGACAGAAGGAGGTGGATGTTAAGTTCACAAATTTACTTAATGTGTAGTGGATTATAATTATTACAATATTAATTTGGATAAGCTCAAGTGTGGCTAAAGATTATATTGTGTATAATATTAATTAATTTGATTTGGCTATGCCAAATTCTGGCATGTGTTTATATTAATTTGTATAATATTAATTTGATAAGACAATTCTGGCCAAGATTTATATCAGTGTATGTGTAATTGATAAGCCAAGTGTAGCTAATTATATTAATGTGTATAATATTAATTTTGCTATGCCAAATTCTGACAAGGATTTATTAATTTGTATAATATTAATTTTGATAGGCCAAGTTTGGCTGAAGGTTTGTATTAATGCACATTTAAAATTTTATAATTTTCTTACATGTAATTGCTAAGCTTAAGTAGCTAGGATTTATTCAAAGGTAAGTTGTACTATTTACCTTTATAAAGTGCATAATTTAGTACATAATCAGTGTTATTAGGTTGAATTTAATACATTGCATCATGGCTGAAAATGAGGAAATTAATATAGAAAACAAACATATGGAATATAGAGCAAAGAAAGCATCACTGCAGGCTAGAAATGGTCATGTAACCAAGGCATATAATAAATGTTTGGAATTAATGAATCAAGAAACTGTGAATACTGATGATTTAAAATTGTATTTAGATGCTTTGGGGAATAGATATGATTCATACAAATTATATTACAACAAATATGAAGGAGATTTGTTAGTAAACTGTGTAGATGAGACTGAAGTAGATCTCATGATTAATCAGTATTATGAATTAGAGGAAAAGATTCTTTCTTGTAAAAGTCAGGCCTTGAATAAATTAAAATGTGTAAACCAGGCAGTTAATCAGTCTGCTCCAACAAATAATATGTCTTTGCCAAAACTCCCAGAATTATGTTTACCTGTATTTAATCCTGGAGAAAATTGGGAGGAATTTTGGTCAATTTTTAAAGCAGCTGTGCATGACAGGAGTGACCTAGCCTGTGTAACTAAATTATTTTACCTCAAAGGACAGGTAAGAGGAGATGCTCACATACTCATACAAGCCTTTCCCAATGTAGATGACTCTTACAAGGAAGCAGTTGACTTGTTGAAGGTCACTTATGGTAATATAGAACAAAGTAGGTTGGATCTAGTGAATATCATTGTTAATTTAAAATCTCCAGATCACACTTACAAAGGTTTACAGCAGTTTAGAGTTAAACTGGAGAGCACTCTCAAAACTTTAAGTAATAAATATAATCTGAAGGAATCAGACTGGTTATTGAGTGCCATGGTACAGAATAAATTAAGCTGTAAAACACTTGAATGGCTCTCGAACAAATATCACAAGGGTTATTTTGGTCTGGAGGAAATAAGACTAGGTCTACAAGAATTAATTGTGCAGTTGCAGACCAGCCAACTAACTCATTTTAAAGATGCAACACATAATAACTCTGAGGTATCTGTCAAGTTTCACAAAGGGAAAAATTATCCCAATGTTAATAATCAAAATTCATTTCCTAAAAAGAGTTGCATAGGTGCATATCAAGTAGCAGGAATCAGAAATAATGATTCTCCACAAGGTAAGAAGAATAAGTACCCTCCTAAGAGTAGCCCAGTTAATAAGAAACCAGTCAAAGAAAAGAGAGATTGTCTTTTCTGCAAGGGTACTCATTTTTCTAAGAATTGCAATGCATACAATTCATGGAATGATAAAGTTGAAAGATTGGAGGAACTTGACAGATGTATCAGGTGTTTAGGTAATCACAATGTAAAGGATTGTCATGCCAAATTAAACAACTGTTATCAATGTCACAAAGGAAGACACCATATAGTCATGTGTAAAGGTCTATATGATAATGTTGATAATAATGATAATGTTGACAATCCTGACACAACAGTAGCTAATGTAAAAATTGCTGCTAATGTTAATAATGATGGTTTTGCTGAAGTAGCCTTACCTGTGTTACAGGTAAAAATTGATGATAAAAGGCATAAATCAAAAAATGTAACTGCATTATTGGACCAGGGATCCCAGCGTACTTTCATAAAACGTAAATGTCTTGATGGTATGAAAGTACAGATGGGAGATCCCACAACTTTAAAATTATCTGGTTTTCTCTCAATTGTATGACACTGTTTATGTAACTGTCAGGTTGGGCAATGAGAAAAAACGTGTTAATGCAGTAATTGTAGATAGACTTCCAGAGAAAATATCTACAGTAGGGCTTAGTAAAGCTACAGAAAGACTTTCACATAATGTAAATTTAGCACCTTCTGGTGTAAGTGATGATTCTGTAGGCCCAATAAATATTTTGATAGGTAGTGACTATTATGCCTCCTTTGTAAAGGGTATGGTAAAGAAATGTGGTGTCACCCTTTTGAAGACTGCAGGAGGCCATGTAATGTATGGTAGGATTCCTCGTAATAATAATTCATGACTAGAGGAAACTACAAATACCATAACTGTGTGTCTTACTCATGAAATCGTACCCCAGTATAATTCTTCCATAGAGGATGGTGTTGAGCCAGTGCATAAATTGTGGGAATTAGACAGCATTGGAATAAATGTAAATGAAGAAAGTCCAGACGATTCTTTTACTCAGGAGCAATACCTGAGAGATGTAAAATTTGAATCTGGACAATACTGGGTACGACTTCCGTGGAGACTGAACCATCCAGAATTGCCCACTAATTACAGAATGGCATATGGACAATTAAAGGCTCAGCTCCGCGAACTGAGTAAGACACCAGAATTGTTAACTGCCTATAATGATATAATTGCTGAGCAGTTAATTAATAAATTTATAGAAGAGGTACCTCCTGAGCAAGCCAAAATTTATGGTCACTATTTGCCACATCACGGAGTGAAGAAGGATTCTAAGACCACTCCTCTGAGAATTGTGTTTAATTGTAGTGCCAGGAGTAACAAAAATGTACCTAGTTTAAATGACTGTTTGATGACAGGTCCGTCGTTGACGGAAAAATTAGGAGATATCTTATTAAATTTCAGAGTGAAGAATTATGCCTTTACGGCTGACATAAGTAAAGCTTTCCTAAGAGTGGGTTTACAAGAGGCTGACCGGGATTGTACCCGCTTCTTATGGCCTGAGAATCCTATTGACCCACTTAGCCCTCTGAAAACCTTTCGCTTTAGGAGCGTATTATTTGGTGCTACATCCAGTCCGTTCCTACTTCAAGCGACGATAAATGCACACCTTAAACGTATGGGAAGTCCATTGAGTAAAGTAATGAGCAAACAATTTTATGTGGACAATTTCCTGGGTGTGACGTCAACTGAAGAGGAACTGTTAATGACTTATGGAGAGGCTAATAAAATAATGCAAAGTGCAAATATGCCTCTGAGGGAATGGAATAGTAATTCGTCCAAATTAAAGGACAAAATAAGTAAAGATTACCCTGGAGATGAAGTGCCAAAATGTAGTAATGTATTGGGTTTAACTTGGGATACTGAGAGAGATTTGTTAATGTTAAAACCTAATAATTACAGTATGCCCAATAAATTAACTAAGAGAGTTTTGCTTGCTGAAGTTTCCAAATGTTTTGATCCACTAGGTTTAGTGTCACCCCTTACTATAAGAGGGAAATTATTAATACAGGAAGCATGGAAACTTAAATGTGCTTGGGATGAAATTCTACCTGAGGAATTCATTAACAGGTGGGATGAATTAATTGGTGATTATGAGAAAATTCCAATGTTGGAGTTCCCACGCCAGGTGGCCAATCCAAATGGGAAAAATGTACTCCACATTTTTTGTGATGCTTCAAAATTGGCATATGGAGCAGTTGCTTACCTTCAATGTAATAGTGTTATTTCTCTTGTTATGTCTAAGGCTAAAGTGTCTCCAATTAAATCACGTACCTTGCCTCAGTTGGAATTAACAGCCATTTATGTAGGTGTCAAATTAGCTAATTATATAAGAAATAAGTTGCAGGAGATAAATATTAGCGACACTGTAATTTGGTCTGATAATGAGGTATCCTTACAATGGATTCGTAATGGAAACAGTAAAATTGTGTACGTACAAAACAGAGTCGCTGAAATTAATCAGATGCAAGAGAAGTATAATAGTTTGGGTCAGCATATGTTAACATTTAATCATATACCTGGTGAGGAGAATCCAGCTGATTTCTTGTCTCGAGGTTTACCTTATGCTAAATTTGTAAATGCTGTATCATGGTTTAAAGGACCGAGCTGGTTGGTAAATAAAGCTAATTGGCCTGTACAAAAGGCGTATATTGCTCCTGTTGAAATTACTGTGACCACCGCTCCAATAGTTTGTCCTTCCTTAGCCATTGATATAAATAGGTATTCTTCTTTACCCAAACTAATCAATGTAACTAAGTTGGTGTTTAAATTTCTAAACAAGATGAATATTTCATATAAGTTTTCACATCCTCTTGAATATTGGATAAAGAGGGTACAGGAGGAAATCTATGGAAATGAGATTAAATTGATGATGGAAAGAAAAATTGTGAAAGGTTCCATAATAGAGAAATTGGGGCTGTATTTAGAGAACAATGTAATTAGGTGCAGAGGTAGGTTACAAAATGCTGAATTGGGTGATTATGCTAAACACCCTATCTTACTGCCCAAAACTCATCATCTAACAAATTTGATTGTTCTAAATGCCCATAAAAATGTAATGCATGGTGGGGTACAAGATACCTTAAATTGTATTAGGGAAACTTTCTGGATTCCACAAGGACGGCAAAGTGTAAAAAGGGTGATTAAATCTTGTGTAATATGTCGCCGTGTGGATGCCAGATCCTATATGTACCCAGGTCCTCCACCATTGCCAAAGGAGCGTGTACAATTAGTGAAACCATTTGATGTAACAGGTGTAGACTATAGTGGTCCAATAATTTTAACAGGTACTTCAAATGGTGTTCCACTGAAAGTGTATGTTTGTTTGTTCACCTGTACTGCTACTAGGGCAGTTCATTTAGAAGTGGCACAGGACTTGTCTGCAGAACAGTTTATACAGCTGTTTCGAAAATTTGCAGCTAGGAGATCCTGTCCGAGGTTGATGATTTCGGATAATGCCACAAATTTTGTAGCAGGTGCTCAACACTTGATAGAATTAAATAATAGTAACGATGTTCAATCTCTGTTAACCCAGCGAGGGTGTACCTGGAAATTTATTACTCCTAGAGCCCCTTGGCAGGGGGGGCTGTACGAAAGACTGATAGGCACAGTGAAGAGGTGTCTCCGTAAAGTACTACACCGGAAGAGAATTAATTTGGAAGAATTCCGTGCAGTGTTAGTGGAGGCAGAAAATCGTATAAATAATAGGCCTCTCTCGTACATGAGTGATACACCTGATGCAGATGTATTAACACCTTCTCACCTAATATGTGGAAGGAAATTGGAAGCTGCCCCTGTCTATAGAGATAATCTGGAAGAAAGTGATGAAGATTACAATGATGCGGCAGTGTTGTGTAATAAATTTAAAATGTTAAATAAAGTAATTGATCATTGGTCTAATGTGTGGCGTAAGGAATATCTTCTTACACTACGTGAACACTTTTATGGTGCGACAGAGGCAGTAAATCGACAGACCATTCAACCAGGTGACATTGTGTTAATTGACACTGAACAACATCGAACATTGTGGCCTCTGGGCAAAGTATTGACATTGTACCCAGATGCACAAGGTGTTGTCAGGAATGTCAAAGTGTTGTGTCGTGGCCAGGAAAGTTTACGCACAATTAATAAATTGATTCCCTTGGAATTAGGTGTTCAGTCAAACGTAAATGAAAATCTGAGGGAAAGTGACACGAGTGATATGGAAGATAATGCTGACCAAGTGATGCCGGAAGATGAAATCGTAGTAAGACCTACTAGGAGAACAGCCACTCAAGCCAGAACAGGCTGGAATCGTCTCCTAAAGGAAGGAGTAATTTGAGTCTTTTAGCAACAAACTCCGGCGGGCTGCAGTGTGGAAAATACTGTATATATTTTCCAGAAATATGGTAATTTATAGGTAAATAGATGGCCTATATTGTATTTAATAAAATTTATGTTATCAAAAATGGTAAACCTGGTGCCTGCGCAGAGGTGACTCACCATTGTTGTTGTTTGAATTGAACAGAACGTTAGAGTGAATGGGAAGAATTTTTCGTGCTCTAGAGGTTAAAATTGGGTTGACACCTCTCAAATAGCCGAAATTGTTGGATGTGCATTCCTGCATAACTTGAGTATCAGGCGACAGGACAGAACAACTCCAGGAACCTCAGATAAGCTGTCTAATTTATGTTTAAATTCTGGCCAGTAAATTTTTCATAAATGTAGGCAAAAGGGGGTTTCCTGTACATGACACATTAATCTCCAGTCAAATTGGTGAGTGATATTAAGATATATTCTCTTTCTGTTCTGTTATGTAATTGTGTATTTATATTACCATTTATTATTTTTAATATACAGTCCACAAAATTTATATATTTACCAGTATTCCTGGTGATGTATTTTTCATTTTAATTAATAGGTCCAGAGCAACTTGTGGATATGGCAGTGGTAGGTATCGAAGGGGGACATTTTTTGCGACCTAGGTGTCCCAAATTCCTACTTGTCTAACTGATAAATAATAATTATCTTTGTTCATTTACTGTTATGTACATAATGATACATTCAGCTAAATGCAATTTTCCACAGGATGTGTGATGTCACCGTGGTTGTTTAATATATTTATAGATGGGGTTGTAAGAGAAGTAAATGCGAGGGTCTTGGCAAGAGGCGTGGAGTTAAAAGATAAAGAATCACACACAAAGTGGGAGTTGTCACAGCTGCTCTTTGCTGATGACACTGTGCTCTTGGGAGATTCTGAAGAGAAGTTGCAGAGATTGGTGGATGAATTTGGTAGGGTGCGCAAAAGAAGAAAATTAAAGGTGAATACAGGAAAGAGTAAGGTTATGAGGATAACAAAAAGATTAGGTGATGAAAGATTGAATATCAGATTGGAGGGAGAGAGTATGGAGGAGGTAAATGTATTCAGATATTTGGGAGTGGACGTGTCAGCGGATGGGTCTATGAAAGATGAGGTGAATCATAGAATTGATGAGGGGAAAAGAGTGAGTGGTGCACTTAGGAGTCTGTGGAGACAAAGAACTTTGTCCTTGGAGGCAAAGAGGGGAATGTATGAGAGTATAGTTTTACCAACGCTCTTATATGGGTGTGAAGCACGGGTGATGAATGTTGCAGCGAGGAGAAGGCTGGAGGCAGTGGAGATGTCATGTCTGAGGGCAATGTGTGGTGTGAATATAATGCTGAGAATTCGTAGTTTGGAAGTTAGGAGGAGGTGCGGGATTACCAAAACTGTTGTCCAGAGGGCTGAGGAAGGGTTGCTGAGGTGGTTCGGACATGTAGAGAGAATGGAGCGAAACAGAATGACTTCAAGAGTGTATCAGTCTGTAGTGGAAGGAAGGCGGGGTAGGGGTCGGCCTAGGAAAGGTTGGAGAGAGGGGCTAAAGGAGGTTTTGTGTGCGAGGGGCTTGGACTTCCAGCAGGCATGCGTGAGCGTGTTTGATAGGAGTGAATGGAGACAAATGGTTTTTAATACTTGACGTGCTGTTGGAGTGTGAGCAAAGTAACATTTATGAAGGGGTTCAGGGAAACCGGCAGGCCGGACTTGAGTCCTGGAGATGGGAAGTACAGTGCCTGCACTCTGAAGGAGGGGTGTTAATGTTGCAGTTTAAAAACTGTAGTGTAAAACACCCTTCTGGCAAGACAGTGATGGAGTGAATGATGGTGAAAGTTTTTCTTTTTCGGGCCACCCTGCCTTGGTGGGAATCGGCCAGTGTGATATAAAAAAAAATGCTCAAATTACTAGTTGACAGCCTAAGGTTGTCATCTACTCTCCTTGCCAGTTCATCAGTTCTCTCGTGCATCTAAAGATCAGTGTGAAATGGAATCCACAGGTGCAATCTGATTCCACTTTCTAAAGTGCCATCATACCTGTGTCATGTGTTCTGACAAGCGTTTCACCATTGACACTCGTGGAGTTCAGAGCATTTATGGATAAGAGGGAACCAGTTAGAATTTTGTCAACTTTAGATACGTGGAAGTATTTGAGTGAGAAATGTTGATGATATTGTTGTTAGTGGTGTTGTACTAGCCGCATTAATAATAGCAGAATTATCGATATTATTGTCCCTAGTAATGGTTGTATTGTTGATGGTGAGTGCATTGTTACACAGTTGTTTGTATTAATGCTTCTGGTGGTTATTGTTTTGTTGATCGATGTAGTGCACTGTATTAGTTGTAGCAGATGTATTGATGACTGTCGTTGACTGATGTCTTCACGACGCTGAAGGCAAAACAATCATTGGTTGACAATGTTGACGATAGAGGGGGAGGGGGGGGGGGCAGACGCTCAGAGAAAATAACCTTCCTTTTAACAAGATACATAAGTGTAGACAGTTTAAGGTTCTGCTGCTGCTCCTGGATGTGTTATAGTGACGGCGGCGGTGGTGGTGGCGGCGACGGTGGCGGCGACGGTGGCAGCGGTGGCAGCGGTGGCAGCGGTGGCAGCGATGGTGGTGGCGGCAGCTTTTGTTCTTCTCTCTTCTTTTTCTTGGTACAGCTGCTGCGACATACCTCCTCCTACCTCTTCTTTCTCGCTTTATCTACATCTTCCTTCTCTTCTTTTTTCCTCCTCCTTATACAGTACTTTTTCTACTTCGTCTCCTCCTCCTCCAGTACCTCCTCCACTACCTCCTCACCCCCTCCCCACCTCCGTCTCTTTCTAATTCCATTTTCATTTATTATTCTTTATATTCTTTCAATACCTTGCTTCTGTTAACTCATTTAGTACGACCCAAGAAAAGGTAAAATGCTTCCAGGAACAGTCTAGTGGAACAAGCACCTTCCTATAATAACAAGAGGGAGATACATTACAAAACGATTTTTGCATTGTGTTTATGTGACTGTTTATGTATGTATTTGTGTGTGTATTTATGAGAGTTTAAATTTGTTACTGTGTGTGTGTTTGTATGCGTGTGTCTGTGTGTGCGTGAGTGCGTTTGTGTGAGAGTTTGTATATGAATACGATTGGGTTTGTAAGTATAAACTTGTACATTCTTGTAGACACGCACACTTGGGGTGTGTAAGTACTCATCTCTATGTACTCATATATGGATGTAGGGATTGAGTCTCAGCTCCTGGCCCCGCCTGTTTGCTGGTTGAATGTGTGTGTGTGGGGGGGGGTTTACACAAGTTTAAAAACACATTTGTGTGTTTAAGAACGAACATGTCAGTGCTTGCATGTTTGTGTATTTCTTGACACCGTTGACGGTATTCTTGCAGTGGAGTTCACAAGGTCGCCACGCTGTCACCCACCTAAACCCAACCCACTTACCCACCTGTCTACCTGCCCCCACACACTGATGATTTCTAGGATCACCCTTTTCCCCGGCTGCCACTCCCGGACCACACCTCAAAGTTGCTGGCTTGATCAATCATGTTATTTCAGCTAGCAGCATGCACTCCAGGGTAAACACCACAACCTGGTTCATCAGGAACTGTCCTCAGTAACTCATCTAAATGAAAAAATATATCTAACGTTTAAGAATTTTTTTTCAGAAAGAACTTAATTTTATACAAGTTCTTGCTAAGTAACCAGTTTCACCTATTCGGCACGACATTATATATATATATATATATATATATATATATATATATATATATATATATATATATATATATATATATATATATATATATAGTTACTCTTGCCAAATAGGTAAAATTGGTCACTTAGCAAGAACTTACATAAAATTAAGTTCTATCTAAAAATTTTCTGTTATACATTCAAAGATATATGTGTTTCATTTATGTTAATGTAAAAATAATAATTTTGTACCAAAAGAACCTTAGAAAACTTACTTAACCTTATTATAAAAAGCGCAATTTAATTTGGTCTAATTAACTAAATATATTTTAGATAAGTTTACAATAATTTAATAATAAACAAACACAATTAAATATATTTTTTTTTCGTTAGGTTCAGAATGATTTTTTCGAAATTATTGCAAACAAATTTTCGCTTGCCTCATTCGGCAATAAGAGCGTTGATATTTAAGCCAAAATCGCGTATACACGCACACATACACGTACACACACACATACACCCCTTAAAGGCGCTGGAACCGGACATCTCTCCGTGGGTCGTTAGAGAGGGAGCAGAGACGTTTTTTGTGTTACTAACAGCAATCTTCAACACATCCGTTGAAATTGGGCAACTACCCGTGGTATGGAAGACGGAAAATGTAGTCTCAGTTTTTAAGAATGGAGACAACCACGAGACATTAAACTACAGACCAGTGTCACTGACGTGTATAGTATGCAAAATCATGGACAAGATTATCAGGAGTGTGGTGGAGCACCAAGAAAGGAACATGTTTATAAACGACAACCAGCACGATTTCAGGGAAGGGAAATCCTGTGCCGCAAACCTACTGGAGTTTTATGACAAGGTACCGGAAGTACGACACGAGGGAGAGCGGTGGATAGATTGCATTTTCATGGACTGCAATAAAGCCTTCGACACAGTTCCTCACAAGAGATTAGTGCAAAAGCTAGAGGATCTGGCATGCATAACAGGAAAGGCACTGCAGTGAATCATAGAATACCTGACAGGAAGGCAACAACGAGTCATGGTACGTGATGACGTGTCAGAGTGCACGCCTGTGACGAGCGGGGTTCCACAGGGGTCAGTCCTAGGACCAGTGCTAGTTTTGGTATATATGAATGACATGACGGAAGGGATACACTCAAAAGTGTCCCTGTTTACAGATGATGTGAACTTAATGAGGAAAATTAAATTGGATGAGGATCAGGCAGGACTACAAAGGGATCTAGACAGGCTGCAAGCCTGGTCCAGCAACTGGCTCCTGGAATTTAACCCTGCCAAATGCAAAGTCATGAAAATCGGGGAAGGGCAAAGAAGACCACAGAGTATAGGCTAGGTGGCCAAAGACTGCAAACCTCACTCAAAGACGAGGTATGATAAAGCTCATTGAGCAGGGAGAGAGAGGACCTAGTAGCGATCAGTGAAGAGGCGGTGCCAGGAGCAAGGACTCGACCCCTGCAACTACAATTAGGTGAGTACAGGCCAAGTGTCTAATCGACACACGCGCGCGCGCGCGCGCGCACACACACAACGTGAAGATCAGTGTGGACACTAAATCATCACTCAGGATGTGGTGAACCTTAACCTGATGCGAACCATGATGATAAATGCTAGTCTGAGGCCGAGAGAGAGAGAGAGAGAGAGAGAAATAGGGGTAGAGACAGAAAGAGACAGAGATCGTCCTTTACATTGAGAGAAGTCCTTACACTCTATAATGAGGTTATCTGATCTAAAAAAAACCGAACTAGAGTACAGCTGCCTCTACTCCTGCCTAGATAGCAGAGGTTAGCAGAAGGCTCTCTCCTCACCATCCACGTTCACCACCAAGACCGCTATGTTCAGCCTCATTTAGAGGTGTTATAAATCATGTGTGTAAATAATCTCATCATTGATCAAGATTAAAAAGAATGATTAAAAAGAAGTGTTAAGAAGCGGTTTCTAAATTACTAGGAAATGTTAGGAAGCATTTCTAAGTCTAAGGGTTAGAAATAAAAAGTTTAATATATACGTTTAAAGATATATTTTTTTCATTATTGTTAATGTAAAAATTTATAATTTTGCATCAAAAGAATCTTAGAAAACTTTCCTAACCTTATTTTAACAAGAACAATTTATTTTAGCCTAACCCAACTAAATATATTTTAGATTTTTTTACAATAATTTAATACTAAACAAACACAGTGAAATGCATTTTTTTCGTTAGGTTCAGAATGATTTTGGCGAAATTATTGCATACACAAATTTTCGCTTGTCCTATATGGCAAGATGAGCGTTGCTATCTTGGGAATAGAAGTGTAATATGAAGATTTAACCTGTAAATTACGGATAGAAACATGTATATTTGCAACTGTTGAATTTACAAGCTTACAGCTGGTCTCCTATTTTACAACTTTTGCAAGCTTAGAGCTGGTATCCCACCTCACTACATTTACAAAGTGGCACTCAAAATAGTGTGTATTACTCTTGTGAGTGCGTGAACACACTTTCGTTCAAGTGTGTGTTAATGCACTTGCACTCACAAGTTCCCGAAAGCACTTTCGTGAATACCCGAAGACACATACTGATAACCGCAAGAGCACACTATCATTCACATGTAAGTGCAAGAACACACTTTCACTCGAGCGCAAATAAACACTTTTTTACTCGGGTGAAAAACGTAATTTCACTCGAGGGCAAAAACATGCTTTCACGAGTGCATGAACACAACGGTACTCGTAAGTGCACGAACACTTTCGCTCATGAGTGCACGAATAAACTTTCAAGAGTGCAAGAACTATTTTCACTCGTGAGTGCACACTTTCAACAGTGCCGGAACACACTTTCATGAGTGCACGAAAACTTTCATGAGTGCACGAAAATATTCATGAGTACACGAAAACTTTCATGAGTGCACAAAAAATTTCATGAGTGCACGAAAACTTTCATGAGTGCACGAAAACATTCATGAGTGCACGAAAACTTTCATGAGTGCATGAACGCATCCTTTCACGAATGCCCGAGCTCTTTCACTCACGCCTGCACACGAACTCACTCACTAAAATCATTACCTTGACGTGATTATTTATCAAAATCGAAAATTTCGTTACCATTTCATCTCTGCCGTTAATGGATTTACTTTTTTGAGAATTATTTTTGCAGCGGTTAAGTAATTGATAAGTGATGTAATAATTTTATTTGGGGGTTGGGTAATTGGGCCATTAACTCGTTTTTAATGGGGCATCCGGCGCCATGGGTGTGCTCTTATATATTTGTGGGAAATAATGGACCATATGGGGTGTTGAGGTTGGAGTTATGGGGTGATTTTTTTTTTAGTGGGGGTGGGGTTTAGGAATGGGTTGGGAGATCTAGAAATGGGGGTTAAGAAATGGGGGAAGGGTAGTGAGGATGAATGTGAAGGGAGTGATGGGAGGGGTAGGAAGAGATGAAATATGGGAGGAGGTATCTGAAGCTGATACTTCATTTATTCTCTCTCTCTCTCTCTCTCTCTCTCTCTCTTACACAAACCCCCCCACACACATTCTCTCTCAATTTCACTCATTATCTTTCAGTCTCTCTCACACACACCTACCGAAGAGGTTGTGTGTGTATTCACATATATGTAGTTGCAGGGGTCGAGTTATAGCTTTTGGCCCCGCATCTTTGCTAGTTTGTGCATCTGTCTACCTAGTATGTATTTTCCTTATCTGAAGTCACAAGTGGGCGAAACGTGTTTTTACCAGACTACACTTGTTGGACGTGTCTCATCCATCAGTTGGAAGTTATATCTCCACAGCGTCTTATTCGACACACAACCGGTAACAACCGCGTCTCTCAGCCACATAATACCGATCTTTGCCACATGCATAAGATCTTTGTACAATATATCAATCACGAGTACAACCCACGCCTCAGCAAGGTACCGAGAAGAGTACCAAGCCTCAAGGCTAGGAGAACAGGACTACCCATGCCAACAAGGTACCGAGAAGAGTACCAAGCCTCAAGGCTAGGAGAGCAGGACTACGAGTGTGTTGACGTAAAAGGGTCATTAAGACTGCATATCACCTGTTTACCACCAGTGAAGACTATTTTAATACTAACATAGAAATTAAACTCTTAAGTGTATGCATACTGTACACATACACTCTCAAGTGTATACACTCAAGTGTATGTACACATGCTATACGATTTAGAAAAACACGCAAGGAAACACTAGGATATATTTATTGGACAACGTTTCGGTCCTGGGATCTTGATCTAAACCAGCTTGCCGGTATCTATTATCAAGGTTTATACCACACATGATATACACCTCTCGGTTTATTATGTCTTGCGACCCTAAACAATTAAGTATACAGAAACAATAACTAACAACTGATACATAAATATTCAAAACAATCTTTTTTTAAAAAAAGTCTATATTTTTACTTTAGGACTTGAAAATGAATTAAATTCTATACACACAACGCTAAATCTTGTCAGGAATTTAAATTTTTTACTTTGTGACGGCATTACGTTTACTTAAATACGATAATATAAAAAATCTTTCTCCGTTTTCTTTAGCCAGGTACAGTAATGTAAATATAATAATACCTTTTTATATAATTCTAGGATATAAAAAAGTATTATCATTTGTTTTTAACTTGTTAAGAGAGGCAGGACGACACATTTCCATTTATGTTATTTCGTGTTAGTTGAAATAGTCTCAGGATTTTTACAACTCAACAACAGAATTTTTTGATGGGTCATAGAATGTACTGCACACTGAGAGATGTGTATCCCAGTGTTTATATGTAGAAATATATCAGTGTTTATATGCAGAAATGTCTATTTCAGTGTTTATACATTTAACAGTGTATATATCTCAGTTTCTAAACATCGATATGTGTCTGTCTTTGTCTCTCACAGCACTTTGCATATATTTCCACGAGACTCTTGATGTGTATGCATAGACAGCAACAGTGAACGTACAGATGACGGAGTGTATATCTCATCATTTATACAGTTACAGTTTACTTTAATCCTCACAGGTCTATATGTGGAATTGAAGTATTCTAGACTGGTGGTGAACACACTACACTTATCTTTATTAACCCGTTGTGCAGTCGATAGCCTTTAAATCCGATTAACACACTCTTCATGTATAAACACTTATCAGTGTTTATATTTCTGGAAATTATTTACCAGGTGGCATGTGTATAGTGTATATAAATGCCTAGTTTAGCTGGATACCAAAAGTGGTACTTCCCTATACATTATATTTTAAAATAGCTTTAAGAATTGATATGCAATATAGATTGAAGCGGAAACATTTCGCCTGTACTACAGGCTTCTTCAGTCGAGTACAGATGTGTTTTATTCGTCAGGAAACAGAGAAAGGTCCTCCTGACACGGGTTTTAATCACAGAGATGACCTGTTGACTGATTATATAGGTCTGATCGGATGACCTGTTGACTGATTATATAGGTCTGATCGGATGACCTGTTGACTGATTATATAGGTCTGATCGGATGCCTCTGCTTAGATTTAAGGGTTTGATCACCTCCATCTAAAGATGACTGATCACGTCAAAAAAAAAAAAAACTACGTCTACTATCTCCAGTACTGTACTCGCCTCTATTCAACTGACGAAGCCTGTTATGTAGGCGAAATTGTGTCTTACTCATCAACTTCTCGGTGTTGCACACCATCAGTAACACATCAATAATACAACATCGATAACACATCAATAACACATAACACATCAATAACACATAACACAACATCAATAACACAACACAGTGTTCCCTGACACTGGTCATAATCAGATAATGAGAGTCATCGTTAAAGCGTCCGCTGGCCCTCCCATCCAGGATGTACATCCCATTTTAAAAGTAGATTTGCTATATTTTTTTATGTATCTTAAGATAAGGATGTGATACTCCTTCAGGAATTCTATAAATAATGTACTGTTTTAAGAAGTTTACTTCTTTTTCACAGACATTTAATGAATCAACAAATAGATGAATATGTATAGCTATCATTATATATATATATCTTATATATTTAAATATATATATATATATATATATACATACATATACATACATATATATACATACATATATACATATATATATATACATATATATATATACATATATATATATACATATATATATATATACATACATATATATATATACATATATATATACATACATATATATATATACATACATATATATATATACATACATATATATACATACATATATATACATACATATATATACATACATATATATATATATATATACATACATATATATATATATATATATATATACATACATATATATATATATATACATACATATATATATATACATACATATATATATATACATACATATATATATATACATACATACATATATATATATACATACATATATATATATACATACATATATATATATACATACATATATATATATACATATATATATATATACATACATATATATATATACATACATATATATATATACATACATATATATATATACATATATATATATATACATACATATATATATATACATACATATATATATATATACATACATATATATATACATACATATATATATATACATACATATATATATATATATATACATACATATATATATACATACATATATATATATATACATACATATATATATATATACATACATATATATATATATATACATACATATATATATATATACATACATATATATATATATACATACATATATATATATATACATACATATATATATATATACATACATATATATATATATACATACATATATATACATACATATATATATATACATACATATATATATATACATACATATATATATATACATATATATATACATACATATATATATATATACATACATATATATATATACATACATATATATATATACATACATATATATATATACATACATATATATATATACATACATATATATATATACATACATATATATATATACATACATATATATATATACATACATATATATATATACATACATATATATATATACATACATATATATATATACATATATATATACATACATATATATATACATATATATATATACATATATATATATACATACATACATATATATATACATACATATATATATACATACATATATATATACATACATATATATATACATACATATATATATACATACATATATATATACATACATATATATATACATACATATATATATATATATATATATATATATATATATATATATATATATATATACATATATATACATACATATAATGTCGTGCCGAATAGGTGAAACTGGTCAATTAGCAATAACTCATTTAAAATTATGTCCTTTCTAAAATTTTCTCTTATACCTCCCAATATTTACCTTTAAATATATATATTTTTTTCATTTATGTTAATGTAAATACTAATAATTTTGTACCAAAAGTACCTTAGAAAACTTACCTAACCTTATTATAACAAGCGTAATATATTTCAGATAAGTTTACAATAATTTAATAATAAACACAATGAAACATTATTTTCGTTAGGTTCAGAATGATTTTTGCGAAATTACTGCATACACAAATTTTCGTTTGCCAAAATCGCAAGTTTTACCTTTTCGGCACAACATATTATTATTATTATTATATATATATATATATATATATATATATATATATATATATATATATATATATATATATATATATATATTCCGTGAGATATTCATAACACAGTCTTTCCAATAATATAATTAATATAATTATAATATATAATTATAATAATATAATTAAACTCACCATAATTAAACTCGTTTGTGAATTTATGCGAATAAATCGAAGAAATTACAGAGAGCGATACACCTCTTACACTCGAAAATAAATTCGACACTCAATGTATATAGACGGAAAAGTATATATCTTTTAGAGTATGGATCGAGAGTTTGTCTTTTTTTCCCCTATTTTACCGGTTAAAATAATCTTGACTTATCGTGTACAGGTTATGTGCAGCCTTATCGAGCCTCGTCCAGTTGCTAAAGTGACTAGACCGTCAGCCAGGTCGTCTGGTGCCTAGACCGTCAGCCAGGTCGTCTGGTGCCTAGACCGTCAGCCAGGTCGTCTGGTGCCTAGACCGTCAGCCAGGTCGTCTGGTGCCTAAACCGTCAGCCAGGTCGTCTGGTGCCTAAACCGTCAGCCAGGTCGTCTGGTGCCTAGACCGTCAGCCAGGTCGTCTGGTGCGTAACCGAGCTATCGGGGATGGGGGGGGGGTGAAAGGTATGATCCACGATATAATGAACTGTTTACCCTATCACGATCAGCTGTCTCGGTATTTGAACACTGTGGAATTTTGATATTTATTGACATACAACGCCGGTGGCGGCTGCAGCAACGATAAACTCAACAACAATCAGAACAACAACCACAACACTAGCAACACAATCATCAAAAACAATAGCAGCAACATAAACATCACCCACACAACAAATCTATTTCAACAGTAAGAAAAATATCAGAGACAATAGCAGCAACAAAAACACCACAAAAGCATCACACACACACACACATACAAATAATTCATAACTACGTTAACAAAAGCACCAACAGCAAAAAAAGGGGTTTTTAACGCCTTCCTAAAATGCGTCAAGGTCAGTGACGAAGCTTGACGGTGGGCGAAACGTTGTGGTCAATAAAGATGTCCACTGCACCCAAGGGTCATTTCCTCCACCTGGTCAGTATTTACATTTCAGCTTTCTAATTGTATCATGTACACTTTTTCAGTATCTGCCCAATTAATTCTCCTGAGGTTGAAGTGCTTCCAACTCTTGCACATTTTTCTCACAAGTTCTCACTCGCATTTCGTTCGTTTCACACTCCCATTGATTTTCTTCGCTTTTATCATTTCTACTTATTGTATTCAATTGTATTGTCCATGTTTTGATTTATATGTTCCTCGGGTTTATTTTCGAAGTTGCTATTGGTATTGATTTTCCTTTTTGTAACGAGTCCATTAATTGGAGATTAATCTTTAGGTGATGTTTCGTTCCTCCTGGACCATTATCAAGTTTGCAACTTATTAATGGTTTAGAAAGACACGTAAGCAAACGCTATGACATATTTATTAGAAAACGTTTCGGTCCTGGGACCTTGATCAAGGTCCCAGGACCTTTTCGTTTTCTAATAAATATGTCATAGTGTTTGCTTACGTGCCTTTCTAAACCAACTTGTCGGTATTTATTACCAATGTTTATACCAACTTATTAATGGTCTAAGACAGGACGAAAAGTCGTTTAATTATTTATCTCAATTTTTTTTTTTGTTTAGCTTTTAAGTATTTCAGCTATGATTCTGCGTAGACAAGAATCATCTTTACCACCCATTATTTCCCTTCATACTTCATCCAGAATTGCAGAGCCTAAAAGTTCTTTCAAGACCCAAACTGAGCAATAATTGCAACAGACGGCTCATTTTTCCCCCATAAGTGACACTGCAAATATCGCCACGCTAAGGAAAAGCAGAATGAATCTCACAATGATGACCATCGAAACTATTAGGAACTTATCCAGAAAAATACACTGCAGCCAGAACAATATTAGAGCTGAAGTATTTGACAGTATATAGCACCCTGTAGTGGTATGCACAGACATACCACCAGTACATTGGCAAGACTAGACGTAATCTAAACACCAGACTTAAGGAACGCCAATACTCCTCCATGACGCAGAACACGAACAGCGCGTGAGGTTCAGTGGAATAACTACTCCATGCAAGACGACAATCGCATCAAATATAGAACATGATCAGAAGATGTCCAGAAGTCTCTTTATTTAGTACACACAACAACAGTGAACAGAACCACGGTGAGTTGAACTTAGCTGAACCACTGGTACACATCATACTACATGGACTGTCATGGCAACAGAGATGTAAGGGATTGGAACAAGGATGCAAGTCAGAAAGCATGTTACAGTTCAGTGCTGACTATTGTGTTTCTGGAATAGCACCAGAGACCCAGGCACCTCACCTTTCCCTGTATACTGTACACACACATGCGTACGTTTTGTATCCTTTGTATCAGTAGGTAGATAGTTAAGCAGATAGTAACGTTGTCACAGTATAAGACTGGTCTGTCAGTTGTTCTCGTCACTATCGTTGACAGCACGCTATTTAGATTCTGTGCTGTTAGACGTTTAAGCAGTCAATAGACAGCCAAGACTAACAGACGGCAGCGTGAGCTTCCGCCACTTCTACCTTCAAGGATCCACATGGGTTTAACTCTCCATGAAATTCTTCAATTTTCCTATACTAATTTCTATTTCTTTTTTCCTCTTCTTTCCACACCTTAATTACTCTTTCTCTAGTTTGTCCTCAGCAATGTTTCCACCTTAAATACCCTCTACCAGCTTCTCCTTTCTCATTCTCTCACTCCCTCCATTTACCACGTTTCTTCCTCCCTCCCCCCCCCCCTGTTGCTTGGCGCGTGCACCCACGCCTCCCCCCCACCAACTCACCTCGCGTCTCCTGGTATATTCTCACCTCGTGTGCGTCTCCTGGTATATTCTCACCTCGCGTCTCCTGGTATATTCTCACCTCGCGTCTCCTGGTATATTCTCACCTCGCGTCTCCTGGTATATTCTCACCTCGCGTCTCCTGGTATATTCTCACCTCGCGTCTCCTGGTATATTCTCACCTCGCGTCTCCTGGTATATTCTCACCTCGCGTCTCCTGGTATATTCTCACCTCGTGTATAAGTATGGAATCTTAAGTCGCTGCGGTTTATGATTTAGTTAAAGTTTTGTACCCTTGTGTTGTTTTCACCAGAATCACTTACTCTATTTTCACTGTATCTTCCTCCTCCTACACTCATCTTCACTGCCTAGTTCTCTTCCTCCTATACTCATATTCATTTCCTTTTCTTCCTCCTCCTCCTCCTCCTCACACTCACTATCATCACTTTCTAAACTTCTCACATCTGTTAAAAATATTTTCTGAAAAGGAATATTTTAAGCAATATTTCTTCTTTCCATTTTTATTTTGCTTCAACCTCCTCCATCTTCTTTTTTCTACTACTGGTGTGTGTGTGTGTGTGTGTGTGTGTGTGTGTGTGTGTATGTGTGTGTGTGTGTGTGTGTGTGTGTGTATGTGTGTGTGTGTGTGTGTGTGTGTGTGTGTGTGTGTGTGTGTGTGTGTGTGTGTGTGTGTGTGTGTGTTTGTGTGTGTGTGTGTTTGTGTGTGTGTATGTGTGTGTATGTGTGTGTGTGTGTGTGTGTGTATGTGTGTGTGTGTGTGTGTGTGTGTGTGTGTGGGCGGGCGTGCGGGCGTGCCGAGGTGTGTGCGGGCGTGCAACTCACCGCTGCCTGTGTGTGCCCAGTTGAGAAACAACATGGGTGGGAAAAAAGTCAATATCACACATACTGTGCGCTGTTTGTGTTGACTAATGACTTGTGTACAAAGGGAATTTCTAAATACACACAGAAAGTTAAGAGTAATTTTGCATGAAGCCGCTCGCCGTTGCACTCGAATACCGCAATGATGGACTTGAGGCTTAATTATAATATTCGTCAAGGTAGAATTTAATTAACTTGTAACAGGTAGAATAACCTGACCACATAATGTATTCTTGTGTACCTGGTTCCTAGGTGGGCGGGAGGGGTTAAGGTGGGCGGGAGAGGGGGGTGAAAGTGGGTGGGTGGAGGCGAGTGTGGTTTGCTTTTGCTGCTGGGTGGGCGGTGGAGGGATGGGAGTAACTGTGATATACCTGTGGCCGGTTTCAAGTGTTCAACCTGGATTTTCTTATTGACTGCCTAGTCAACCAGACCGTTGCTGCCTAATAGACTGCTGGTCTACATACCCATCACAACATGGCTGATATGGCAACTAGAGAAATATACACAACCCACTTATAGGAGAAACTTAATGACGACATTTCGGTCCGACTTGGTCCGACTGGAGAAGCTTGTGGTCGAGCAATATTTCTGATATCTTCTGATATGAGGTTGAGTTTGGGACCACCGAGGTTGTCACAGTGCTTTGTAATGGTGACTACCGAGCCCTACTTTTCAAGCATTTTCTTTGTACGTTTTCCCAACTCTCCCACTCCAGTAAGTTGCTATAATGGTGTGGCTATTTAAGACGATTGCCTCAATTATTGTAAATGTGAAAATTATCGGGTCTCTCCACTTCATTTCAAGAATTTTGCTAAACTTAATATTTTATCACCCATATAGGTAGTAAACATTCCAATATTGCCATCTGTGATCTCTCTCTCTCTCTTGCCTTACACAGTACTGTGAGCACGGAACAATATTTCAAGGCTTGAGTGTATAAGTAATTCAAGCAGTGTCATGAATAACCTGGTTTATTCTGTTTTGAAAAGTTTCATGTATTCATTTGTTGACTTTTGCTACATGCCTTGTGTTTTGTAAATGATTAGTCATTTACCGTTAATATTCTCAAGTCCTTTGCAACTTTGTTTCGTTCTGTAATGTGATTTTGCGCTTTGAGATTGCTGTTAGTTCTTTGCTCACTGGAAGATTTTTTTTTGCTTATTTTAGTAACGTAGTCAAAGGATGATCCAAGACTGAGACTCATACTTAAGTATACTCCAAGGGGGTTTCATTTATAACCTGGTAACGCCTCATCCGATCGGCTTCAAATTTTCAATGCTGGTGTACCGTATTTAGCGGAAGGTTCACGCAACTAATGTCATGTGCGTGTTTCCTTTGCTTTATTTTATGTACTCAAAAATGGCTTTGGCTTCCACGTGACGTAGTAACTTGAGAAAGCCTTCACAGTTCGGCTTCAGACTTTCAACACCGGGGTATTGTACTTGGAAAAATAACTGAAATGTAATTAAGAGTGTAGCTGCCAATTTATTGCTAAAAGTGATTATTTTGCCATAAATAATATGGGAATGGTTCTCTTAAAAGACTCGAGTCTTTAATTGGTAATGTAATCTACAAGAATAATTATTTCTAACAAGTTCAAGTCATATATATATGGATTTATTGAGAATTTTAAGTAAAACCCGATCTTGAAAACAAAGGTAAAAACTATGAAAAATAAACTATATTTTCGAAAAAAATTTGGAATTTGACATACATGACAAGACTGAAATAGACACTTCATAAAATATCACAAAAAATGTTGACACATTATTTCTGCTTTTCTACATGAGAACTGGAAACTGAGTTATGTTGCTAATGTTTTTCTACCTAAGTAAATGTTACAGTGCTTTCAGGTTTGCTGTTAATGCTACGAGTTGGGAATTTGACACCATTGCTCCGATGGTGTAAAAGTCTCTGGGACTTAACCTGAGGGATTATACTAAGGGTATTTTGTATTTCTTTAGAAAAACAGGATTTCAGGTGCTGCGTGCATGATCATGTTATATAATTTTTATCAGTTTAATTTGTGCTAATGTCAAGTGAATAGAGTTAACAAAGACACGATCTAGCTAACTCTCGTGGCGTTCATATATATATAATATTGTGCGGGTTATTTGTATACTGTTCCAGTCACGGTATTGTGCCTTTTGTTCTTTATCCTAGGTAATTTACACTATGCATGATAATTGTACTTAAGTGTACCTGTGTCTAAATAAACTTATTAATGTTTTGCAACACCTTCCTAATGCTTAGAAAAGTCATGGAAACTCTGCGGGAACTACAGCCGATGTTTGGTTATTCATCACGGGTCAATCCGTTTTCTCTCTCTCCTACTAAGGGAGACTTCAGAAATTAGATGCGCTTCTGTAGCCGATTGATCCGAGAACGGTATCCCCCGTATCCCAGCTCTTGTATGGAAACGGAATAGCGTAGGTCACGGTATAACACAGGATTAATACAATGAGAGGTATAATTATCTCTGAGTCTATATGTTTTTTTTAATTAGTGTATTCTTGTGTTGAAAAGTTACACGAAGCATTATTGGCCACTGTATACTTGATTTTCTTTAAACCTCATTAACCAACCAGTCATTAACAAAGTTTCTAATGGAGCAGCTATGTAAATATCAATAGAGAGGAGCCTCAGCTCACTTCCTGAAGAGACGAAGGAGGTATATCATTACTATCTGGGGGAAGCTCTAGTCCGTAGGGATTATATACCTCATGGGAATAGAAGGCACTCAGGATCGATCCAAGGATCATTAGACGAAGAGCTCCTCACAGGTGTTAAGGTTAGGAGACAAATCTCAACCCTTCTAACAAGTCCAGGAGCTTTATTCCGAAACGTTTCGCCTACACAGTAGGATTCTTCAGTCAAATATAGAGAAGGCAGTAAAGATAGAAAGATATCAGTCCATCACCCTCAAAGACAGTTTTGAGGTGGTCAGTCCCTCAGCCTGGAGAAGGGTTCTGTTATATAGGATCTCGAGTCTAAGAAATTATAAAACGATGAAGGCTTTATTTGTTTTATTAACCGAGGAGTATAAATCATCCAGAAAGCCAAGTATTGTGACTTATTTTCATTGGCGAACGTAGGTGCTCTTCCTCAGAATACAATCTATATTCCACTAATTTAATGACAATAATTTTTATTTCTATAAGTACATGATACAACTTATACAGACCATAGCTGACATCAGTGACATACTATATAGAAAACTCCTGGTTATGCAGAGCATATTTGGCAATTTAGACTTTGTATTCCCTGGATGCGCCCCACACCAGTCTGTTAACATCCAGGTACCTACGTACTGCTAAGTGAACAGGGGCAACAAGTGTATTAAGGGAACACTCCCCATTGTTTCCACCAGTACGGGGAATCGAACCACGGACCTCAAAGTGTGAAATGAGTGCGCTACCAACCGAGTTACGGGACACTCTTCTTAGCTATTTATTTATTGTTAGGTGACAGTAGCAGCTTCTATAAGGAGACTTGCCCATGTATTTCTTCCCCCTCCCTCCCCAGTATAAAACCCGAGTCTTTTCGACTGAGTCGAGCGAGATACCACCGCCCTGAATAGACATTTTTCAGGAATCACACTTGTATGGTGTAGCTGTGGCTGTCATATATATGCATCTGAACGTTGCAACTGTGTATATATATATATATATATATATATATATATATATATATATATATATATATATATATATATATATATATATATATATATATACCTGGTAAAGTGTATGGTAGAGTTATTATTGAAAGAATTAAGAGTAAGACGGAGAATAGGATAGATGAACAAGGAGGCATTAGGAAAGGTAGGGGGTGTGTGGACCAGGTGTTTACGGTGAAACATATAAGTGAACAGTATTTAGATAAGGCTAAAGAGGTCTTTGTGGCATTTATGGATTTGGAAAAGGCGTATGACAGGGTGGATAGGGAAGCAATGTGGCAGATGTTGCAGGTGTATGGTGTAGGAGGTAGGTTACTGAAAGCAGTGAAGAGTTTTTACGAGGATAGTGAGGCTCAAGTTAGAGTATGTAGGAAAGAGGGAAATTATTTCCCAGTAAAAGTAGGCCTTAGACAAGGATGTGTGATGTCACCGTGGTTGCTTAATATATTTATAGATGGGGTTGTAAGAGAAGTAAATGCGAAGGTCTTGGCAAGAGGCGTGGAGTTACAAGATAAAGAATCACACATCAAGTGGGAGTTGTCACAGTTGCTCTTTGCTGATGACACTGTGCTCTTGGGAGATTCTGAAGAGAAGTTGCAGAGGTTGGTGGATGAGTTTGGTAGGGTATGTAAAAGAAGAAAATTGAAAGTGAATACAGGAAAGAGTAAGGTTATGAGGATAACAAAAAGATTAGGTGATGAAAGATTGGATATCAGATTGGAGGGAGAGAGTATGGAGGAGGTGAATGTATTCAGATATTTGAGAGTGGACGTGTCAGCGGATGGGTCTATGAAAGATGAGGTGAATCATAGAATTGATGAGGGGAAAAGGGTGAGCGGTGCACTTAGGAGTCTGTGGAGACAAAGAACTTTGTCCTTGGAGGCAAAGAGGGGAATGTATGAGAGTATAGTTTTACCAACGCTCCTGTATGGGTGTGAAGCATGGGTGATGAATGCTGCAGCGAGGAGAAGGCTGGAGGCAGTGGAGATGTCATGTCTAAGGGCAATGTGTGGCGTGAATATAATGCAGAGAATTCGTAGTTTGAAAGTTAGGAGGAGGTGCGAGATTGCCAAAACTGTTGTCCAGAGGGCTGAGGAAGGGTTGTTGAGGTGGTTCGGACATGTAGAGAGAATGGAGCGAAACAGAATGACTTTAAGAGTGTATCAGTCTGTAGTGGAAGGAAGGTGGGGTAAGGGTCGGCCTAGGAAAACTTGGAGGGAGGGGGTAAAGGAGGTTTTGTGTGCGAGGGGCTTGGACTTCCAGCGGGCATGCGTGAGCGTGTTTGATAGGAGTGAATGGAGACAAATGGTTTTTAATACTTGACGTGCTGTTGGAGTGTGAGCAAAGTAACATTTATGAAGGGAGTCAGGGAAACCGGCAGGCCGGACTTGAGTCCTGGAGATGGGAAGAACAGTGCCTGCACTCTGAAGGAGGGGTATTAATGTTGCAGTTTAAAAACTGTAGTGTAAAGCACCCTTCTGGCAAGACAGTGATGGAGTGAATGATGGTGAAAGTTTTTCTTTTTCGGGCCACCCTGCCTTGGTGGGAATAGACCAGTGTGCTAACAAAAATAAATAAATATAATATATATATATATATATATATATATATATATATATATATATATATATATATATATATATATATATATATATATATATATATATATATATATATATAATTATTTACTTTGCAATTACGCTGGGCTGCATTAATTCCGGGTCATATAAACATGTGTTCATATATACGCAGACACACTATTAGAGATTCTGGAATAAATGTTTATATAATATTTCTCTCCAGGCTGACATAGTCATAAACATGAGAATACTCGCGCGCGCACACACGCACACAGTCCGGTAAGAGGTGGCAGAAAGGGCAAGTTTGTCAAGTTAGGGTTCCACAAGGATCAGTACTAAGACCCGTACTGTTTACTGTTTATGGTGTATGTGAACAGCATCCCGGAGGAGATAGCTTGATGTTAGCAGATGTGAAACTAATGAGAAAAATATATACAGGAAAGAACAAGGAAAACTTTGAAACGGACCTGGACGAACTGCAGAAATGGGTCCGACAAGTGATTATTGGAATTTATTCCCCAGAAATTGCTGAGGGACTGATTACCTCAAACTTCTCCTGATCTTCAACCACTCTTCTCTGTATTGGACTGAGAAAAACAAGTGTGTGACGGAACGTTTCCATAAAAATACCCAAGTGTTGTAGATGTGCCTAATTTATCAACTTGTCGGTTCTCTGAACCATATATCTACATCAGCAACAATGATGTTTTAGAAGCCCATCATCCAACTTCTGAAGAATATGTGCATTTGGAAAACCTGAATTTAGCTCTCAGGATCATCAACAGTGTTATTAACGACACTATATACAACATATGACAGGTTCGTCCTTGAAGTACGCAGCACCAGCATGGAACCCACAACTGATTAAGCAAATCAAGAAACTGGAAAAAAATGCAGGGGATTGCAGAGAGAAAATTCTAGACTCACAAAATCGCATCAAAGCGTTTGCAAACAAACCACAGAACAGGTGAGGTTTGAACCCGTTTCGTGGGTTAAATTCTAGGGCTAAGTGATACGAGCTGTGAGGGACAAGAGGCACTAAACCTGATATCTGAGGACAGATGAACAAGGGGTGACACGAAAAAACATACAAAATACTCACGACGAACTGATAGGGTAGACAGAGATAGGATGATCGAGAGGCGGGGAAACAGGTACACGAGGGTACAACAGCAAGCTGAAACCTCAGAAGAGTCACGGGAACGTTAGGAAGTGTTTCCTCAGCCTCAAGCTATGTTTCCTTTCCATATTATACCACACACATTGGCTGACATATATCTGTTAGCTTGAGCTGGGAAAGTTCATTACGATAATGCAATATGACCAAGATAAAATTTTGGTTGGCACTGTGTAACTATCATACAATACATGGTACTAATCCACTGGTAATGTATACAATTTTGCTAAACATAAAAATGGGAACAGATAATAAGAGAGGGGTAGTGAGAGAAGGGAGAGAGAGGGGGAAGGTATAGTGAGGGACAGGAGAGGAAACGTGGCAGTGGAAGACGTGGCGAAGAGGGAAGGAAAAAGAGGTAGTGGGAGGGGAGATACACAAGAGGTGGAAGAACCGATGTAGTGGTGATGATGGAGGAAGGAGGAAAGGTAGGTTTATAAAATAACATTAACATAATACCCTGGCTTCATCCCTGGCTTCATACCCTAGCAGCTGATCATGCCTACGTGCCCAGGCTTCATGATCTGGCTGCATGACCCGGCAGACACCAAAAGAGATGCTACGTCACTAAATATTTTCCCACAATGAGGAAGTTGAGTATCGTAACCCATTCCTTCCTTCCTTTCTTCCTTCCTTCCTTCCTTCCCATCCCTCTCCAGTGCCCTCCCTCCTATTATACCCTCCCACCAGTACCCCTCCCCCCACTGACTCTTCCCAACCCATCACAAACTCCCTACCTCTATCACTCCGACTTAACCTCTGGAGGTCATTTATGTCGATCAAGTCGGTCGGTCGGTCGGTCTCACATTCTGTATAATCAGGCCATTGTTGCTTCCCCTTTGATCCACTTCCATCTAACCTTTAATTTCTCATGAGGTTGAATTTTCTTTCTCATTCACCTTGAGTGATGTGTCATGTCTGGGACCCTCCTACCATGATGTGTCATGTCTGAGGACCCCCCTACCATGATGTGTGTTGTCTGGGATCCCCCTTCCATGATGTGTGTTGTCTAGGACCCTCCCTCCATGATGTGGTGTCTGGGACTCTCCCACCATGATGTGCATTGTCTGGGACCCTCCCACCATGATGTGCATTGTCTGGGACCCTCCCACCATGATGTGCATTGTCTGGGACCCTCCCACCATGATGTGTGTTGTCTAGAACCCTCCTACCATGATATTTCATGGCTGGGACCCTCCTACCATGATGTTTGTTGTCTGGTACTCTCCTACAATAATGCGTGTTATCTGGGACTCTCCTGCCATGATGTCCGTGTCTGGGACTCTCCTATCATGATGTGTCTTGTCTGGGACTCCAACCATGACGTGTCTTGTCTGGGACTCTCCTACCATGATGTGCTTTGTCTGGGACTCTCCTGCCATGATGCGTCTTGTCTGGGACTCTCCTGCCATGATGTGTGTTATCTGGGACTCTCCTACCATGATGTGCGTTGTCTGGGACTCTCCTGCCATGATGTGCGTTGTCTGGGACTCTCCTGCCATGATGTGCGTTGTCTGGGACTCTACCATGATGTGCGTTGTCTGGGACTCTACCATGATGTGCGTTGTCTGGGACTCTACCATGATGTGCGTTGTCTGGGACTCTACCATGATGTGCGTTGTCTGGGACTCTCCTGCCATGATGTGCGTTGTCTGGGACTCTCCTCCCATGTATCTCCCTCCTAGTATGACTATGAAGTCATATTCTGATATTTCATCTGTAATAAAGTCTCTGCCAGACACTGGTTTTGTCAAAGATACAGGCTGTTTTTGTCAATGACTCGGGCTGTGTTTGCCATTAGTGATTCTCAGTGATAATGGCAGTGGTTCAGATAGCATATTCTAATTTGAAAATTTTCAGCATCTAGAATATAATTCTTGTTTACTACAGGCTCTGAGCTATGCCCAGCATTATTTATAGTTAATAATTAATAAATTGAACGCTTACCTCTACTCACAAATAATTCACACTTTGCAGAGGAAACCGTAGAGGACGTTTAGGTCCACCTAAGACGATGTTTAGGTCCACCCTGGACCATTATCAATTTACCACATTTACTTGATTAGATAATGGCCCAGGATGAACCGAAATCTCACCAGTTTCCTTTCAAAAGTGGGGACTATTTATGAATTATTCTACCTACGGCCCTTTAAGCCTTATTCTTCACTTGCCTTTAATTCCAGTTTCCATCCAGGTCGTGCTGTCTCGCCCCGGAGCCTCAACTACAACCATCCTGAAATGGTTTGGATTCATGAGAGAGAAATTTGGATTTGGTGGCATTTTGTTTGGCAGAAGAAAATGGGGAATTTATTTTCCTGACGCGGGACAATACGATGATCAAGCTCATGGTGGTTTCAGTCATATGCTCGAGGCCTCCTGCTGGCTTACCAGTCCACCGCATCAGTTATCACGTATCACATTAAAGGATGTGATGCTAAGTTTTTCACTACAAACACGAAATGAACACCAAAAGTTATCTTTAAATGTTAAAGTGATGGACTAGCGAGGCTGAGGAAGACCTCGGTCACACGACCGAAGCTCCAGCGGTGGTCGTCATATGGCTACAAGAACGTCAGGAAGTAGTTATACAATTTTCTGGCAAATTTTGCCTAACCTGACATACACGTGTGACTAGTTAATGGTCCAAGTCGGACCGAAACGTCGTCATAAAGTTTGTTTCTCCTATGTGTACTGTTGCAGTTTGTAGACGAATGGTTCAGAGAACCGACTGATGGACTGACCACATCGACTCAAGGTTGAGGGACTGATTACCTCATTCTCCTCCTGTTCTTCAAGATTCTCCTTTGTATGGACTGATGAAGCCACTGTGTGGCGAAACGTTTCCTCAATAAAGATACCCAAGAGTTGCACATGTGTCTAATTTATCAACTGTTGCAGTCACGGCACTGTGCCTGTGTTCTGTATACATGACTATCATAACACAGCAGTGTCCTATAATAAATGCAGTACGCTTTAGAATATTTTATAAATTGTCTCCAGAAAATATACATATCAAAGTTTATGTTTACAGATGTCATAGCTGTCTAATCTTGTGATGCTGGGCGACAGTTTACCCACTGGTGTTTGATTTTGGGGGGCAAGTGTGTCTCTAGACAGTGTTTTCTCTTTTTTCTGCTATGGACGAAGGATTCTGGTAGTGGATAGAGAGGAAACAGGATCCAGGACTCCATAAACGGAGGAGAGACGATGCTGCAGTCCTCTTAGTGGAGAAAAATTATCATAATCAACTCTCTCTTGGTTCATTTATTAATCATCTAGATGGTATTCCTATTACTCATAGCTGCTTAATAGATCATTGAATTATCTCTCTCTCTCTCTCTCTCTCTCCCCATAAAATTACGTGTTATTTTCCTCCCTTCTCACTACTTAACCGGTAATTATATATTTTCTATATTCCCATTATTAGTCCAATAAATGTTTTCCTTTATACTTGTATGTTACTTTATCCAGAATAATTTCACTGATAATTGTAGTACTGAGTAACTGGAGTTGAAGCAAGTGAAAGTGCTTTATTTATCCTCCCCCCCCTTGAAGGGGAAGCTTGTATTCCCTCCCCTCTGTGAAGAGAAGCTTGTATTCCCTCCCCTCTCTGTGAAGGGGAAGCTTGTATTCCCTCCCCCTTCTATGAAAGGGAAGCTTGTATACCCTCCCCCTTCTGTGAAGGGGAAGCTTGTATTCCCTCCCCTCTATGTGAAGAGGAAGCTTGTATTCCCTCCCCCTTCTATGAAAAGGAAGCTTGTATACCCTCCCCCTTCTGTGAAGGGGAAGCTTGTATTCCCTCCCCCATCTGTGAAGGGGAAGCTTGTATTCCCTCCCCTCTATGTGAAGGGGAAGCTTGTATTCCCTCCCCTCTCTGTGAAGGGGAAGCTTGTATTCCCTCCCCTCTCTGTGAAAAGGAAGCTTGTATTCCCTCCCCTCTGTGAAGAGAAGCTTGTATTCCCCCCTCTATGTGAAGGGGAAGCTTGTATTCCCTCCCCCTTCTGTGAAGGGGAAGCTTGTATTCCCCCCTCTCTGTGAAGGGGAAGCTTGTATTTCCTCCCATTCTGTGAAGGGGAAGCTTGTATTTCCTCCCCTTCTGTGAAGTGGAAGCTTGTATTTCCTCCCCTTCTGTGAAGGGGAAGCTTGTATTCCCCCCTCTCTGTGAAGGGGAAGCTTGTATTTCCTCCCATTCTGTGAAGGGGAAGCTTGTATTTCCTCCCCTTCTGTGAAGGGGAAGCTTGTATTTCCTCCCCTTCTGTGAAAGGGAAGCTTGTATTTCCTCCCCTTCTGTGAAGGGGAAGCTTGTATTTCCTCCCCTTCTGTGAAGGGGAAGCTTGTATTTCCTCCCCTTCTGTGAAGGGGAAGCTTGTATTTCCTCCCCTTCTGTGAAGGGGAAGCTTGTATTTCCTCCCCTTCTGTGAAGGGGAAGCTTGTATTTCCTCCCCTTCTGCGAAGGGGAAGCTTGTATTTCCTCCCCTTCTGTGAAGGGGAAGCTTGTATTCCCTCCCCTATCTGTGAAGGGGAAGCTTGTATTCCCTCCCCTATCTGTGAAGGGGAAGCTTGTATTCCCTCCCCTTTCTGTGAAGGGAAAGCTTGTATTCCCTCCCCTCTCTGCGAAGGGGAAGCTTGTATTCCCTCCCCTCTGTGAAGAGAAGCTTGTATTCCCTCCCACTTCTCTGAAGGGGAAGCTTGTATTCCCCCGTCTATGTGAAGGGGAAGCTTGTATTCCCCCGTCTATGTGAAGGGGAAGCTTGTATTCCCTCCCCCTTCTGTGAAGGGGAAGCTTGTATTCCCTCCCCCTTCTGTGAAGGGGAAGCTTGTATTTCCTCCCCTTCTGTGAAGGGGAAGCTTGAATTTCCTCCCATTCTGTGAAGGGGAAGCTTGTATTTCCTCCCATTCTGTGAAGGGGAAGCTTGTATTTCCTCCCCTTCTGTGAAGGGGAAGCTTGTATTTCCTCCCCTTCTGTGAAGGGGAAGCTTGTATTTCCTCCCCTTCTGTGAAGGGGAAGCTTGTATTTCCTCCCCTTCTGTGAAGGGGAAGCTTGTATTTCCTCCCCTTCTGTGAAGGGGAAGCTTGTATTTCCTCCCCTTCTGCGAAGAGGAAGCTTGTATTTCCTCCCCTTCTGTGAAGGGGAAGCTTGTATTTCCTCCCCTTCTGTGAAGGGGAAGCTTGTATTTCCTCCCCTTCTGTGAAGGGGAAGCTTGTATTTCCTCCCCTTCTGTGAAGGGGAAGCTTGTATTTCCTCCCCTTCTGTGAAGGGGAAGCTTGTATTTCCTCCCCTTCTGTGAAGTGGAAGCTTGTATTTCCTCCCCTTCTGTGAAGGGGAAGCTTGTATTTCCTCCCCTTCTGTGAAGGGGAAGCTTGTATTTCCTCCCCTTCTGTGAAGGGGAAGCTTGTATTTCCTCCCCTTCTGTGAAGGGGAAGCTTGTATTTCCTCCCCTTCTGTGAAGGGGAAGCTTGTATTTCCTCCCCTTCTGTGAAGTGGAAGCTTGTATTTCCTCCCCTTCTGTGAAGGGGAAGCTTGTATTTCCTCCCCTTCTGTGAAGGGGAAGCTTGTATTTCCTCCCCTTCTGTGAAGTGGAACTTGTATTTCCTCCCCTTCTGTGAAGGGGAAGCTTGTATTTCCTCCCCTTCTGTGAAGTGGAAGCTTGTATTTCCTCCCCTTCTGTGAAGGGGAAGCTTGTATTTCCTCCCCTTCTGTGAAGGGGAAGCTTGTATTTCCTCCCCTTCTGTGAAGTGGAAGCTTGTATTTCCTCCCCTTCTGTGAAGGGGAAGCTTGTATTTCCTCCCCTTCTGCGAAGGGGAAGCTTCTATTTCCTCCCCTTCTGTGAAGGGGAAGCTTCTATTTCCTCCCCCTGGTGAAGAGGAAGACTATTCCTTTTCCCGTCATGACAACCTTCATTCTTTTCTTCTGTAACTCAAATTTGGTAAAGTGAAACCGAGACTGTTGCTATTTCTGCTAGAAGAGCGCAACATGGACGAGATTCACCTGCAAGTAGACAAATCTAACTGGTTGAAGTGACCTTCTTTAATCAGATAATGTAGATTCCAGATGTAATGCAGTCACTACCAATAAATACGTGCACATGTCGACACACAAACGAGAAACACACAAACACTCCTTAAGCAACTAACAACTCATACTTCACAGAGGACACCTAACACGTTTCGAACAATCCTTACAACGGTTCAGGAGCGAATAGACGCTTACATAAAACTATGAACGTCGACGCATTATAGCTGATTACGCATGCGTAGGCATGTCAACGCATATCGAACTCTCCAAGCTAACAAGGGACACCCACACGAGCTACACACAAAAGCACAGTATGGTAAAAATAATTATTGTAATGTAACATGCAAGCCATGATATGAATTAAAAAGAGAGACTATGTAAATATACGGATATGCATTAATTAAACGGACTTCCCCATGAAATTTATTAAAAAAATAAAAAATAATTAAACAGCCAAAAACCAAACAAAAATAATATGTACCATAGAACGACCAACCGTACAACAGCAACCAAAAACAAAAAAAAAGAACGTGGAAATGCCCACTACGTAACAGCAACCAAACACAGCGACCAAAATAAAAAAACAACATGGAACTACCAACTGCATAATCAAACACAGTAACCAAAAACCTGGAACTACCAACTACATAACAGCAACCGAATTTAAACAACGAAAACGATCAAACACAGAACAGTGAACCACCACATAACAAAAGGTAAACACGTACTACCAACCAATCATGAAATGTTCAAACACATTGCAACAACCAAACAAGCAGAGTCTAAACGCAAGACAGCGACCGAAATGTGTAAAAACGACCAAACAAATAATAACGAAGAAAACAATTAAAATGCCTATAGATCAATACGCACAAATGGCTGAAACATTCAAGGTTCAAAACACAGCGACCTAAACGCTAAAATTAAAAAAAAATAAACTAAACACATGATTAAAACATACAACTACCTAAACACGAAGATTAAAACGCAGAGCCTCATTACAACTACCTAAACACAGAGCGAGCTAAACAATGAACACTGACCTAAACATAATGACTTAAACACGCAACGACCTAAATAACCCCCCCTCCTCCGACATACTATAATAGCAATTCCAAGTACCATTAAAAAAAGTAAATACTTGGAGCTGAGCGAACGACCTCGTTCAGTCCATCACAAATGTTTCCCAGGGTCGTATTTACTGTGCCTATGACTCAAATGGAAATAGGCTTGGGTTTCTCTCGCTAATGTCTACCAACTGGCGAAGTCGATTTGCGAGGGGAGGGGTCGACTTTGTGTCCAACAGGGTGAAGTATATTGTGTTCCGATGAGGACGATGTTTCTACATACCAAGGCGATCTGTACACCGAGTAGGGTGATCTTGGCAGTGCTCCGAGGGTCAACGCCCCCGCGGCTTGGTCCCGGACCAGGCCTCTCGGTGGATGACCTAATCAACCAGACCGTTGGTGCTAGACGCATAAATCTTGGGGAGGGCAAGATTAAAAGATCCTAGAGGAAATAAGACAGACGGTCCTCAATGACGCACTGATTTTCTTGAGTAATCCTAGGTGACTAACCTCCCCTCCTCCCCAGGTTAAAAATCCCAACAAAACCTTATCTTGTCTTACCCCTGACACCACCTGCTGAAAAAAAGAACCACACAGCACCTCGCTGTGTTACAAGCACGGAGGATTATACAGCGCCTGGGGGGGATGTGGAAGGCATTCAGGCTTAATTCGGGGAACTGGAGCGCAGATCCAATTCCCTAAATCAAGAGCCCCTCACCAACATCAAGGAACCTTCCTTGAGGGGAGCGGTCCCCAGAGAACATGCGGTTACCAAGGCTATAAGCAACAACGAGCGGTCCCCAGAGAACATGCGGTTACCAAGGCTATAAGCAACAACGAGCGGTCCCCAGAGAACATGCGGTTACCAAGGCTATAAGCAACAACGAGCGGTCCCCAGAGAACATGCGGTTACCAAGGCTATAAGCAACAACGAGCGGTCCCCAGAGAACATGCGGTTACCAAGGCTATAAGCAACAACGAGCGGTCAAGAGAGCATAGGATAAATGCACTGCTGCTCTCAGTGCACACACGTCAAGAGAATATACTCAACACAGTCACAAAGACATCATGCCGTGACTATACTGAAAATAAAGCCTTCAGAAGAACTTTCTTTTCTGCTAATGTTTACACAATTTTTCAGATATAGTACTAAGTATGATACTTAAGTTCCATAATACTAAAGCAATTTAATACCGTAAAGCAGATATATACACAGAGAGGTGTATATATCCGAGTATAAAAACCGAAAGTAATTAACCTGAAGGCCGGGGTGGACAATTTCTTTGACCTGCGAGCCACATTACAGCTTGGCCAGCTTAGATAAGGTTCTCTGTGTCAAATTCATATCTTCCATTTATACACAGAAAAGATTAAGACTTATTGATATCAGTTAAAAATTAGAACGAATCAGTGGGCAGACATTTTCTCAATAAATGCATTTTCATATTAATGAGAATGTGAGAAGTTGAAGCTGCTTAGGGGAGGGGGTATTGATGGTGGTTGTGGTGGTGGTGGGTGGGGATATTGATGGTGGTTGTGGTGGTTGGTGGGTGGGGATAATGGTGGTGGTTGTGGTGGTTGGTGGGTGGGGATAATGGTGGTGGTGGGTGGGGATAGTGGTGGTGGGTGGGGATAATTGTGGTGGGTGGGGATAATGGTGGTGGTGGGTGGACAGGGATAATGGTGGTGGTGGGTGGACAGGGATAGTGGTGGTGGTAGTGGGTGGACAGGGATAGTGGTGGTGGTGGTGGTGGTGGGTGGATGGGGGTAGTGGCGATGGCGGTGGGTGGATGGGGGTAGTGGTGATGGTGGTGGTGGTTGGGGGTTGTGGTGGTGATAGTAGTAATGGTGGAGGATGGTGGGTTGGTGGGGGAGGGTGGTGGTGGTAGGTGGGGCTCGGTGGGGGTGGTGGGAGAGGGTGGTGGTGGTAGGTGGGGCTGGGTGGGGGTGGTGGGGGGAGGGTGGTGGGGGGAGGGTGGTGGTGGTAGGTGGGGCTCGGTGGGGAGAGTGGTGGGGGTAGGTGGGGCTGGGTGGGGAGGGTGGTGGGGGTAGGTGGGGCTGGGTGGGGAGGGTGGTGGGGGTAGGTGGGGCTGGGTGGGGAGGGTGGTGGGGGTAGGTGGGGCTGGGTGGGGAGGGTGGTGGGGGTAGGTGGGGCTGGGTGGGGAGGGTGGTGGGGGTAGGTGGGGCTGGGTGGGGAGGGTGGTGGGGGTAGGTGGGGCTGGGTGGGGGTGGTTGGGGATGGTGGTGGGAGAGGGTTGTTGGGGTAGGTGGGGCTGGGTGGGGATAGTGGCGGTGGGAGATGATGATGATGGTTGGTCGGAGGCAATGATGGTGGGGTTAGTGGTGGAGGTCATGGTTGATGGATGGTGGAGGTGTTGGTTGATGGATGGTGGTGGTTGATGGATGGTGGTGGTTGATGGATGGTGGTGGTTGATGGATGGTGGTGGTTGATGGATGGTAGTGGTTGATGGATGGTAGTGGAGGTGGTAAGTAGTGGGTGGTTGATGGTGGTAGTATTTACATAAGGCAAGAACTCTCCCTCCTGGCCACCAAACTGACTTGTTCAGTAGTTGAATATCTACTAGCCTGCCCAGCCAGGTACGACACCACAAAGGATCGATACACAGTACTGTAACTGAAGATAAGTTGCTGATTCCTTTACAGATATCGTAAAACAACGCCAGAACTCACACTGGACCAGACACAGTTGTCAGCAGCGAAGGTGGCGGCTGCTGCTACTTCCACTACAGTTGTTTTCGTTGCTGATGCTTTAAGGGCTACGACGGTTTATACCTAAAAGTATGCCCCTACACTGCAGTATTCAAATCACGTGCATTTAGGTACAAGTGGTCCTAATATAATACCTCTCTGATTACCCATCGACCGCTTTATGTCTAGTTTTATACGATTTTGTGCCCAGGAGAATCATATTGTTCAGTACAGTCCTGCTCTCAAAGTTAAAACTTACTCTTAGCACTTAGATACCGTCCGTAACACCTACCCGTGGCGCGAGGAAGCGAATACGTACCACAAAATTACCGAGACAAATGTCTGGCTAGAAACCAGAGCTGGAGTGTGTGCACGCGAAGCCGCCTATTCTCTCCCTGGCCACCTGTAAACAAATAAACCACAAGAAGAAGGAAAACTCCAATTCCCAGGTTACCAGGAAGATGTCTGAAGGTACCAACCCCGGAACACAGGTAGCGCTGACGTATACTCACTCCGTCATTAACAGCCGGGACTTAAAAGAAAAAAAAACAAGGAGTAGCTTCCCTAAAATAAAGTTAAAATATTGCATCAAGTGTTGTCAGGTTATGTTCTATGACGGTCCAACACTCGCTTCTGCTAAGGACATCATCATAAAATTAATTCCGTCGTTAATTCGAGGCACTATAAATGTTCGTAAACTGCTAGACACACTGTTGGGCCAGACAGAATTCCTTGGCTGGCCGGATATGGCCCTCGGGCCGTATTTTCCCACCCCAACTCTAAGGTAAATTCTGTTTTCATATTAAAGCCATTAATACCATAATAAAGAGTGTATACACCGAGATGTGTTTATGTATCAGCGTATATACACTGATAAACACTTCTCGGTCAACATAGCCTCTAGTTTTATGGTATTAAATGGCTTCATTTTATAATGTTTATAGCTCTATAAATGGGATATAGCTGTACAAACGTTATTATAAGAGTAACTCTGTTATTCTGGTGAAAGTTGATCTATAAAGACTAGAATACGATAGTGCCACATGCTTCTTTGGTCCTCAATACCCCCCATCACTCTGCATGACTATCATTACAATACCCTCTGACTACTAAGAGGTAACAGGTAGCTCTTTGAGTATTTCTTCAACAGACTTCCTTTTTTTACATAAAACTACCAGATACACCACGTTTCTGGTGTTTATACATCACTTGCAACACCATCTCTTCCTCTTACCACCACCAACAATTCAACGGGAACCTCCACAGTAACTCTTCCCGCTACCACCATCCCCAACCACCATTATCATCACTACCACCACCATCACCGCTGGGGAGAGATTCTGAGTAGGAAATATTGAATAATTTACCTTCTCCTCACTGAATTAATAATGCATCGAGGCGAAAACAAAGCCTCTGCTTCCTTACAGTCTGATTGATTCGCTTGAATAATTGATGAAAATGCGCTTGCGTTATGGCCGCTAATGTCAACAAACTTATATTTCCCAGTGTGATTACTGATTTGTTAATAAAGTTTATTGAGTCAAAACTTTACAGGATCAAAACTTAATGAACTTTGCAGGATCAGCACTTTTCAAACTGGTTAGTAATGGATTTAAAGACTATTGAGCATAAGAGTCATCATAAAGGCTGTATGTCACCTGTTCATCACCAGTCAAGAATAAGTTAATTCCAAAAATATTGATTCCAGTAATCTGTTGAACGTATAAACATTGAGAAATATATATCTTTCAGTGTAAACTCTTAAACTTTGGTTGGATAATGGGGTTTAAATCCAATCTACTACAGTAGCATCATTAACTCTGCACGTAAACTTATCACCAACAGACAAGAATAGGTAAGACACATATGCAACAGTTAGGTATCTTTATTTCGAAACGTTTCACCTACACAGTAGGCTTCTTCAGACACTGCAACACAAGGGTATCTTGGTACAGACCATCAACTTCGACAACCTCTACTAGTGAGAACGGCTGGGTTTGAGAGGGACCTGCCCTCCCAAAGCAACCTACGTCTCACCTCCTGGCACTATATAAGGCTCCATCCTGTCACTTCAACTTCATATTGTTTCAGACAACGGAACAATGCTCTTCTCCAGACTGAGGGACTGACCACCTCAAAACTTTAAGGGTGATGGACTGATTACATCGTCTTCAAGTATCTTCTGCTTCTATCAACTTTCCTGTACTCGACTGAAGAAGCCTACTGTGTAGGCGAAACGTTTCGAAATAAAGATACCTAACTGTTGCATATGTGTCTTACCTAACAATCTGTCGGTATTTTATACCATTTTAATGTTCTGACAAGAATATTTTAATTATAGAAACAGAGATTAAAGTAAACTCACTCTCTCTCTCTCTCTCATATATATATATATATATATATATATATATATATATATATATATATATATATATATGTGTGTGTGTGCGTGTGTGCGTGTGTGTGTGTGTGTGTGTGTGTGTGTGTGTGTGTGTGTGTGTGTGTGTGCTGGGAGAAATACACTTCTTGAACAGATCCTGTGGTTTCAAAAACATTATTATAGGTTATTTGGATCAAAATAAAGGATCAAATATTGCCAAATTTTGTAGCATCAAAACTTCATCAATTTAATATGAGAGACTTTACAAATTTAATGGCATCAAAACGTGAATGTGCGAGTACCCAAAAACCATACGTAAAAAAAAAAATCAAATACTCGATTTTCTTCCTTCTGGAAAAAAAAATAACATACAGAGTTAAATTATATGTAATGAATTATAATTATATTCATGGGGAAAGAACTAAATTCGTAGGGATCATACAACTCCATGAGACTGGGAAGTAATCACATGAAGGGGGCGAAGGATAGCTCTGATTCCTTGGATCATGAGCCCTGCATCTAGATCAAGGCCAACTCCTACAAAGCACCACTTGTCTGTCGCAGAAATATTAAACTGGTTCGAGACGAGTCTTCAGATAAAGATCCCTGAGACACAGAAGGATCCCTGAAGCACAGAAGGATCCCTGAAGCACAGAAGGATCCCTGAAGCACAGAAGGATCCCTGAAGCACAGAAGGATCCCTGAAAAAAAGAAGGATCCCTGAAAGACAGGATCCCTGAAGCACATAAGGATCCCAGTAATACAGAAGAATCCCTGTAACACACAAGGATCCCTGAAACACAGAAGGATCCCTGAAACAGAAGGATCCCTGAAACACAGGATACCTCAAGCACAGAAGGATCCCTGTAACACAGAAGAATCCCTGTAACACAGAAGGATCCCTGTAACACAGAAGGATCCCTGAAACACAGAAGAATCCATGAAACACAGAATGCCTGAAACACAGCATCCCTGAAACACAGGATACATGAATCGCAGGATGCCTGAAATACAGAAGGATGCTTAAAACAGAAGGATCCCTGAAACACAAGATGCCTAAAAAACAGAAGGATCCCTGAAACACAAGATGCCTAAAAAACAGAAGGATCCCTGAAACACAAGATGCCTAAAAAACAGAAGGATGCCTGAAACACAGGATGCCTGAAATGGATGGTAAAAAAGTGAAGGACAGAGATAGAAAGGAGAATGGAGCGAGGGACAAACATGAGGAGTGTGAGAAAGAGGGCGAAAAAGATTAAAGGGTGAGGAAAAAAAGAGAGTAAAAGAAAGAGTAAAGAGAGAGAGAGAGAAAGAATGCAGTGAGGGAGACGTTCAGAAAGTTAAATATCTTTCCAGTATAATTTTATTTGCTTTTTTCTGTTTGCGTTATTTATTTATCCTCAGTTCATTCATACAGTTCTTTCGTATGCTCCTTTTCGAATTTTCTCTCTCTTCCAAGTTTATCCGCTTTAATTTATAATTTCTTTTGATTCTTCCTCTTCCCTTCCTCTATGATTAAAGAACTACTTGGGTATTAATTAAGAATTCATTATCACTCACACCATTACATTCATAATCATAGTCTTTCCACCACCACCAACAACAGTCACTACTTCAACCACCATCAGCCCCACCATCAGCCCCACCATCAGTATCAATAAACACCATTACCAATTACACCAATCACTACCACAACTACTATCACTTTCAGCAATCCCTACCAGCACAACCATCATCACTTCCCCCACCATCACCACCATCCAGCCACAGCTAACATACTGTTATGCATAAACAAACAAGTGGCCCGTACGAATATTATGTTCCAGTGCAGCTTCTGTTGTGATTGTTTCTCATGTCAGACGTAAATGTAAATTATATATATATATATATATATATATATATATATATATATATATATATATATATATATATATATATATATATATATATATATATATATATATATATAACTGCGAGTCTCCTTACCTTTTTAACTATGAAGAAATTTTCGTCGACTCTGGGACGATTTGTACTCACCCCGGTCCTCTACAGCAGACGTTTCATTTTCAATATACTGGGGGTTAATTCTTGTTAAAAGCCTACGCTTGGGGCTATATATAGCGTTCCAGTGTATAGGCTGTTTCTTGGAATCAAGTTACGAGGCTTGAGTGTATTAGATGTTTATGGTCGAAAATGTTGAATAAAGGTCAATATGTGTGTAGTAAAATCACAGTAAACAGGTGATATCACAATATGCAAAACCACTACTGTGAAAAAATAATGAAATTCCGAGCAATTTCGTGATTTCTCACACTATCAAACTTCATGATAATCTAAGAAATCGCGAAAGCGCTTGGAATTTCACTATTTGTTTACAGTGGTTGTTTTACAAGTCAGTGTGTGTTTGGGACGACTCTTGTGGTTTTGGTCCCACACACAAGCAACTAGTTCTGGAATAGACTGAGTACTGGAGCTATGTCCAGTGGTGCGGTCAATACGTATTGCACAGGCAGTGGGACGTGTGACATTAATGAACAAATACATGAGAGAGACCTAGGATTAGCTCATCTGTTTGATGGGACACAGCCGTTTCTCCCTCCCGCGGACTCTTCCCCGAATCCCGTACTCTTTGGAACCTCAATTGGATTCTTAATGCCGCGGAGACTGCTGTTGATATAGTAGCAAAACAAGCGGGACAATATACTTGTGGATAACATACATACATATATATATATATATATTATATATATATATATATAGCACAGTAAATCGTTCCTCATTGAAATCTCATTACTTTGTTCGGCAAAGGCAAACTTTAAAATGATATAAATTAAGCCTCCCCAAAATGAACAACTATGAATAAAAATTCTTATTTCCCAGGCACTGGCAACGTTAACAAATCAGTAATCACACGGGGAAATATAAGTTTGTTGACATTAGCGGCCATAACGCAAGCGCATTTTCATCAATTATACAAGCGAATCAATCAGACTGTAAGGAAGCAGAGGCTTTGTTTTCGCCTCGATGCATTATTAATTCAGTGAGGAGAAGGTAAATTATTCAATATTTCCTACTCAGAATCTCTCCCCAACGGTGATGGTGGTGGTAGTGATGATAATGGTGGTTATGGATGATGGTGATAGGCGGAAGAGATATAGTGGAGGTGCTAGTGGTAGTGGGGAGAGATGTAGTGGAAGTGCTGGTGGTAGTGGGGAGAGATGTAGTGGAAGTGCTGGTGGTAGTGGGGAGAGATGTAGTGGAAGTGCTGGCGGTAGTGAGGAGAGATGTAGTGGAAGTGCTGGTGGTAGTGGAGAGAGATGTAGTGGAAGTACTGGTGGTAGTGGGGAGAAATGTAGTGGAAGTACTGGTGGTAGTGGGGAGAGATGTAGTGGAAGTGCTGGTGGTAGTGGGGAGAGATGTAGTGGAAGTGCTGGTGGTAGTGGAGAGAGATGTAGTGGAAGTACTGGTGGTAGTGGGGAGAAATGTAGTGGAAGTGCTGGTGGTAGTGGTATTGGTGGTGATAATAGTAATATGGGACTATGTGAGAAAGTCAGATAGCAGATGAAGTGACACCCCATACCGCAGCTCGTTGTTGAGAAGGCTACTTACATATCGACTGAAGACTGTCTACTGTTTTTTATATGGCTGAGGCAGAGAGAGCAGAAGACTCCCCCTCCCTACTCCCTCTTACCACAGCCGCTATAAAACGATCAGAAAAGCATACAATACCGTACTGAAAATAGGCACTGAATTTATGTGTAAGACATGAGTGGAAGACATAGGCTTCAATCACCTCTTCTCTCAGAGTTCTATTCTTAATGTGACTCCTGACGGCGTGATCCTCAGGTTAACTTTTCGTATTTATGGACTATCTTCACAAGTTTGTCTTTGGTGCAAAGTTCCTCTTTCTTCTCATTCTTATCTTCATAATTTTTCTTCCTCTCTTTCATCTGCCTCCTCTCCTCTTCATTCTCCTCCGGTTCCTCTTGATCTTGGTCTAAGACAAGATAATCTCTTCCTCAAACACAGCTTACCTATTCCAGTTGTTCAACGTATTTATATCATGGAATAAAGTTTATTGAGCTCTTATTAGGCCGGATACATACTTAATGTGCAAAAGGTCAAGCTGTCAAGCAGGTTTTAAACTTAATAGAAAAAGATTCTTTTTAATGCTTCTGTTTATATAAAGGTCTCCCTAACTGCATCCATTATCCTAATTGGTTCAAGCATTTTCTGGACTATTTTATAAGCGTTATATCACTTTTTATTTCCTTTAAATATATATATATATATATATATATATATATATATATATATATATATATATATATATATATATATATATATATAAGGAAATATGTCGTGCCGAATAGGTAAAATTGGTCAATTAGCAAGAACTAATTTAAAATTGTGTGTGTGTGTGTGTGTGTGTGTGTGTGTGTGTGTGTGTGTGTGTGTGTCTGTGTCTGTGTCTGTGTGTGTCTGTCTGTCTGTCTGTCTGTCTGAGAGAGAGAGAGAGAGAGAGAGAGAGAGAGGAGGGGGATGGAGGGAGCAAAATTATTCACTAACAGTATGGGTAAATTATAGCAATAACTGACATTCCACATGAAAATAACAAGAATATTCGAAATGAGCTGTTTCAGTGGTGAGTTTACCTGCGTCTCGTGAAGATGTTCTTAGTGAATTCTCAGAGCTAGCATAATTTATTTGTTCGGGGAAAGTCTTTCCTGAATTTCGAACGGCTGTGCCTAAACAAAGAAGAGGTTACCAGACACAATGAAATGGTGTGAAAGAAAGAATTGAAACCAGATTAAACTTGAAGAAACTTCCATCGAGACCACTGTCCTTGGCCGAGTGGCCAAGAATGGTCTAGTAGTTGGAAATTCTCAGATTAAATTTGTGGAATGGGCCATTTGCAACAGCTGCAGGATGAATATCAAAATGGTATACAATACCGACAGGTTGGTATTGCATACCATTGCCCATATCTCTTACCTACCAACAGCGACAGAAAGAGGAGGAAGAGGGTGTGTATTTCTTTGTAGCTTGGATGGAGGATGTAGTTACCAGATTGCAATTGGTAATGGGAACCATATTATCTGCCTCATCACGGCAAGAAATGATGTTATAACGCACAGGAGAGAGAGAACATTTTTTTTACCAGACTGTAGACAGCAGTATTTATAATTATGACGAAGAGAGGGATTTCTGTCATATGAAGCATTTCGCTGAAAATGCTAAATATGATACCTAAATATGACAACCATTCACTGCCAGCATAATACTGGCAAATGGTTATATAGAGCAATTGGTATTAAATGCTGGCTTAATATGTACTGTGAAGACCAATTAGTGTCTTGTTAACAACTGCGACCACTTCTGCAGCAGCAATAACATATATGCCAGAGATGGGGAGAGATGTTATCTAGGGCAGGAGTGGCAGCAATGGCTAGTATAGCAGAAGGAGATATTGCTGCAGTGTATGGGGGCTTAATACTGAATAAGGTTATATATACATAAGTGTGCGTATGTGGGAAAAATATGGGATAAAGGTACTATGGCTTTTAAAAATAACAGATAACAAGACAAACTTTTAATGTACAGATAGTATTAAGGAACGCAATGTAAGAAAAATGTAAAAAAAAAAAAAAACACTAAGACAATGATAAAAACAAAGTCAGCGGAAAGGCAAAAATAAACAAGACAAAGATAGAGAAGAAAAACTTGACAGACTTTTTTTTTTTTTTTTTAGACTTCAGGTACAGTGCTAGGAACAAAATCAACTAGGACTGGCGCAAGAGCAGGATACATCGATAATATTGCAATAACCGAAACCTAGCTTTACATGGAGAATAGAGACATGCCTGCCGAAGGCTATATACGAGGATTTCAGTTATTCTACAGAAAGATGCAAGACAAGGGGTGGAGTAGAGTTTAGTGTCAGGGGAAAACTGCTGCATAAAAAATAATGTAAAATCTGAAAATGACACTGAATTTGCTCGGTTGCAATTTTGTGTACATACTCAGTGTTTATATATAGGCTTGATAAAGCCTCTGGTGAACGAAACACTGTTTTAAGTATCATTAAGCTGCATGTGCCCATTTACTTCACTACACATAACATTAATTAAAGTTTTTTTTTAGCTTGTATTCTTTTACGAACCGCTCTTTTAATTTAAACATATTAGTTCATAAGGTGACCCTATCTTTTGATATGTCGGTAAATTCCTCTCTTCTTTCCGATGAACGCTTTGTCTTCTTAGTCATTCATTTAACATCACATTAATTTGATCTGTAATGTATGTGGGTCACTTCAATCAATCTTTAGAAATATTGTATGTTATTCTGGCAGTTCTCTTCGTTAGTTTCACAACTGTCAGGGTCTTACATTTTACACTAAACTGTTCCCTTTGTCTATTATAATCAGTCGGTCGAAGGGTTGGGATCTTTACTTTATCCTTATAACTGTATATAAATGTATTATTAAAAATCGTAGATTTATGGTCACTTGTATAAAACTCTTTGGTTACCTTTATATTATTTACTAGGGTCTCTTCGTTTATCAAAGCTAAATTAAACAATTTATTACATCTGAATAGTTCTGTCGCATACTGATGTAAAAAATGCAGTCCTGGACAACCTCTAGCAGGTCGTTGAAATCCAGATTTCATATCAAAGAGTTCAAGTCAACTTGGCTGAAATGAAAATCCCTCACGATTACTACATTTTCGTGCCTTGAAGCCTTTACGATTTCACCCACAGAGTGGTCAAACATGGCTGCTTTCTATGTTCGGTGGTCGGTATATCACACCTAAAATCAACATTTCATGTCCCAGAAATTCAACTTAGAGAGATTCTGTGTCAGTTCCTCCAGTCTTCGCATCTGTTTTTATGCAGCAATTCAAATTTTCTTGGACATATAGCATAACTTGAACCTCCCCTTTCCTTTCTATTAACCCATAAATGCGCTTCTCCTGAAGCGAGACAAAAAATTGAAGATAAATGACCCACTACAAGTAAGTTCGAGAGTTCGTAAATGTTATTTTAGGCCAAGTATCCCTTGCGAATTTGACGAAATTAAGCTTGATACAATGGTATATGAAAAAGTGGGAGAGAAAGTGCTTATTTAGCGAAAGAGCTGTGGAAGTCTGAGCACACTGACGTGTGGAGACGCTGAGACAGTACTCTTATAGTAATGCTTCTCTATTACTGTGTTAAGTTGCATGGCCGACAGGCATACTTTGGTGCTCCATTTCGTGTACACCTTATGTGTTTTGCATATGTAATCGCTCTCTTTCAGTTAGTTCAGAATCACTTAAATAGGGTCTTTAGTGAGACCTAAAATATTCGCATCATTTCCAGTGTTTTGTGTGTGTGTGTGTGTGTGTGTGTGTGTGTGTGTGTGTGTGTGTGTGTGTGTGTGTGTGTGTGTGTATATAAAACACATCGGCAGCTTCCCACCGAGGCAGGGGGCCCCGACAATAAACACTTTCATCACTCACTCCAACACTGTCTTGCTAGAGGTGTGCCCATACTGCAGTTCAAAAACTGCATCATATCTCTACCCCTCCTACAGAGTGCAGGCACTGCATTTTCCACCTCTGGCTAACCGGTTTCCTTGAATCTCTATGTTACATTGCTCGTACTCCAGCAGCACGTCAAGTCAAAACCATTTGTCTCCACTCGCTTCTATCTAACATGCTCAGGCACGCCTACTGGAAGTCTAAAGCCTCTCACACACAAAACCTCCTTCATCCCCTCCCTTAACCTTTCCTACAACGACCCCTAACCCACCTTCCTTCCACTCCAGATTTATACACCATCCAAATGATTATATTTCTACGTCGCTTGTATCGTTTCATCCATTAAAGCTCTAGTGTCAAGATGCGGATTTCTTCGAAATGGAACTGAACGTGGAGCTTAATGTGTCGTCTTCTAGCGTCCAACACCCACATCACTGATACTTCAGTTTTTTGATTTTCATTACTTCTACATTTTTGCTGAAGAGGGCCTCAGAGGACGAAATGCGGACCTTCCATTTCACACACACTACTTTTGTTTTCATGTGGGTTCATGTTTTTTTATAGATTAAACTATTAATAGTAACACTGGTCCTCTGGAAAACGGTCGCCGGCTCGTTTATAAGGATACTAAGCTCCAATAGTTCGCTTTGATACGTTGCAGGTTCGTGCATGAGAATATTTAGCTCACTTGGCTCACTAGAACACGATTGGCAACTGAAATAGATCGCTGGAACACCGTCGCATGCTCGTTCGTGAGAATACTGAGATCAAATAGTTCGCTGAAATACGGTCGTTGGCTCGTATATGAGAATTCTAAACTCAAATAGTTTGCTTTAATACGGTCACCGCTCGTTAGTGAGAGTATTTAGCTCAATTGGCTCACTAGAATATGGTCGGCAGCTCAATGTTAAATATGAAAACAAGTTCAATGTAAAATATTAGACTGATTATTGTTAATTAGCTAATTTCGCTTTTTGGCTCAGATGTTAGTGAGAATTTTTATCATAATGACGTAATTTTTGTCACTGATAATGACATTGGCGATAATTACGATTATTGGGGGACTAAATACTGAAGCACTTTGGAATGGTGGTGGTAAGGGCTAGTGTTGGTAGAGGGGGAGGGCTGTCGTTGGTAGTAGGGGGTTGTTGGTAGTGGGGTGTTTGGTGCTGGTAGCGGGGTGTTTGCGGCTGGTAGTGGGGTGTTTGCTGCTGGTAATGGGGTGTTTGCTGCTGGTAATGGGGTGTTTGCTGCTGGTAATGGGGTGTTTGCTGCTGGTAGTGGGGTGTTTGCTGCTGGTAATGGGGTGTTTGCTGCTGGTAGTGGGGTGTTTGCTGCTGGTAGTGGGGTGTTTGTTGCTGGTAGTAGGGTGTTTGTTGCTGGTAGTGGGGGGTCTCTTGTTGGAAGTGAGGGCTGTTGTTGGTAGTGAGGGATGTTTTTGGTTGTGGCGTTTGTAGTTGTTCGTGGTGGTTCGTGGCAGTGGTGGTGCTTCATGATGGTGGTGGTGGTTGGTGATGGTGGTGGTTGGTGATGGTGGTGGTTGGTGATGGTGGTGGTTGGTGATGGTGGTGGTTGGTGATGGTGGTGGTGGTTCGTGATGGTGGCGGTTCGTGATGGTGGCGGTTCGTGGTGGTGGCGGTTCGTGGTGGTGGTGGCGGTTCGTGGTGGTGGTGGTGGTTCGTGATGGTGGTGGTTCGTAGCTGTAGTTGTTGCTGATAGTGATAACTGTCGTTAATAACTGTTAGTGTTGGATGTTATTGTTAGTGGTGCTAGTGATTATTGTTGATAGTGGATACTGATTATGGGAGTTGTACATGAATGGTATAGAATACCGACATGATAAAAATTAGACACATGTGCAACATCTGGGTATATTTATTGTAGACGTTTCGCCATCCAGTGGCTTTATCAATTCAGATTAATGGACAAGATTGGAAGACAGAAGTACTATATACAAACGATGAGAATATCAGTCCCTCAGCCACTGAGTTGGTGTGTAGAACACCGTAGTTGTGAAGATTCTGGAGCACTGGCAAGAAGGCTGGTGCTTATATACTGGCGCCAGGGGGAAAGGGACGGGTAGCAGACGAGGGCATAGTCACTGGTAGGCGGGATTCCCCAGTGGAAGTAGGTCCTACCCAAGGGATGGGTTAGTGGTAGTTGTAGTGGTCGTGAAGAAGGTTATGTAGATGTCCTCTGAACCAAGATTCCATGATGTTGCAGTGACAAGCTGTATATGAGAAGTATACAATACCGACAAGATGAGAATTAGATGCATGTGTAACATTCCATGAATTTGTATTGATAAAGCCACTGGATGGCGAAACGTCTACAATAAAGATACCCAAATGTTGCACATGTGTCTAATTTTCATCTTGTCGGTATTGTATACCATTCATGTATAACTAGTCAGACGCTGCAACATCCTGGAACCTTGGTTCTGTTTTTTTATGGTCGTAGTTACTGGCAGTTGTAGTGGTTGTTGGTAATGGTAGTAACTGGTGGTGTTAGTGGATGGTGGTGATAGTAGTGATTGGTGGTGTTAGTGATAGTGATAGGTGATGTTAGTGGTTGTTGGTAATGGTAGTGACTGGTGGTGTTAGTGGTTGTTGGTGATGGTAGTGATTGTTAGTGATAGTAGTGATTGGTGGTGTTAGTGGTTATTGGAAGCGAGTTGTTGGTGATAGTGATTGGTGGCGATAGTGGTTGTTCGTTATGGTAGCAACTAGTGGTGGTAGTGAATGTTGATGGTAGTAACTGGTGGTGGTAGTGGCTGTTGAAGATAATGGATAAGGTTTTCATTGGTAGTGTTTGCTGTATTTGGTGATATTGATTATTGGTTGTTGTTCATAACAGTGGTTGTTGGTGACGTAAGAATTTGTTTTCAATGATTGCCGTTTGTAGTTGTAGTAATTGGTGGGGGTGATAACTTTTGTTGGTGGTATTAGTGGTCGTTGGTGGTGGTGGATGTTGGTTGACATGTTTATACTACTACTAATAATAATAAATTTATAACACAAGATATGATTCAGACGTAACCAACTTAAGAAAATTAACTTTTACATTCACCCTTTACACTTTCCTTCTATCTTCCGTTTTTATCTGTTTCTTTATGTGTATGTGTGTGTGTGTGTGTGTGTGTGTGTGTGTGTGTGTGTGTGTGTGTGTGTGTGTGTGTGTGTGTGTGTGTGTGTGTGTGTGCTCTTCAGTTTGTAGCTTTCACAGTATGGAGTTTTTTTTTTAAATATTAGTTCTCAAGCGTAAAGCAACAAATATTGTTTCCACTGATCATTTCACTGTTTCTTACAACATATTCATATATTATGGTTCTGAAGATGGTCCTTATATCTACTGTCATTGTAGCACCTCCGCCACTCACCTCTCCAGTCATGACTCATCTCTCCAGTCATGACACCTCTAAAGTCATGACTCTCCAGTCATGCCTCACCTCTCCAATCATAACTCGCCAGATTATATATTTATCTCGTAATAACTTCATTAGCCAGTAATTTTTTCTTGTGTGTCTGACGTAACTTTCACTTTCGTTTTTCCCTCAGAGAAACTGTTGTCCTCGTCATGTAGTGAATTTATCTTCCTTATTTAAAAGTTAAAATGGATTTTCTTTGAAGTTACGTTGTCAATGGGAAACTGAGGCATATAAATAAATTTGTACATCATCAATACCCAGGAAGTCACAGCCAGAGAGTGACGTCGGCCGCTGGAGACCTCAGGGTCACGAGGTCCAAAGAAATACTGGCTTTCTCCTTTTTTATTAAAGATTACAGATGCTTGTATTTGTGATGAGTATACTTTTCGCTCTTTTTAATACTTATATATTTTACAATGTATGATGCAGAACTTAGTGAAAAGGTCACTGGTGACGATGGTGATGGATGGGTGAACAGAGTGATGGATGGGTGAACAGGGTGATGTATGGGTGAACAGGGTGATGGATGGGTGAACAGGGTGATGTATGGGTGAACAGGGTGATGGATGGGTGAACAGAGTGATGTATGGGTGAACAGGGTGATGGATGGGTGAACAGGGTGATGTATGGGTGAACAGGGTGATGGATGGGTGAACAGGGTGATGTATGGGTGAACAGGGTGATGGATGGGTGAACAGGGTGATGGATGGGTGAACAGGGTGATGGATGGGTGAACAGGGTGATGGATGGGTGAACAGGGTGATGGATGGGTGAACAGGGTGATGGATGGGTGAACAGGGTGATGGATGGGTGAACAGGGTGATGGATGGGTGAACAGGGTGATGGATGGGTGAACAGGGTGATGGATGGGTGAACAGGGTGATGGATGGGTGAACAGGGTGATGGATGTGTGAAGAGGTTAATGAACTAGCGATTAAAGTCAGTGATGGATGATGGGTGTGCCTAATGGGTGACGAAGGTGATGGATGGAGGATTAGGGTGATGGATGGGTGACTAGATTAATGAATGAATGAAAAGGTTGAACGGGTGACGAGTGTGATGTACAGGTGACGAGGGTGATGGTCAGGTGACGAGGGTGATGGACAGGTGACGAGTGTGATGTACAGGTGACGAGGGTGATGGACAGGTGACGAGGGTGATGCACAGGTGACGAGGGTGATGGACGGGTGACGAGGGTGATGGACAGGTGACAAGGGTGATTGACAGGTGACGAGGGTGTTGGACGGGTGACGAGGGTGATGGACGAGTGACGAAGGTGATGGACGGGTCACATGGATGTACAGTAACACTGGACAATAAAATATTCATCTACTACTGACATCAACGTTTGTGTTCATTATAAACTCAAATGTGTTGACTTCAAATCACAAGTCACAAGTGACCCAATACGTCGTCCGGATCCTCAGAGGAAAATACATTTTTTTCCACACATTGTTAGAAAGTTCAATGCACAAACAACACATATATGTTGTTCAACTGACGTTCACTCGTCAGCAACTTGGAAAATACGGAAAAATAAAGATAAATATTACTTTATAATTAGGAATCTTTACGTATTCTAGTAAATTCTTATTTCAGGCTTAAACGTGAATTTTCTTGAGTCACCTCAGTAGGAAATATATTTTTGACCTAAGTAATGTTTATTGTAGTTCCTGACATATTGAATGTTATGTGCACATTGGGAAGCAATGTGTACGTATGTACTATCCATAGCAACTGATATTATAATCATGAGAGGATTATGCAATTTATAGCAACTAATAAAATATTTAGCATTAATGCAGTTTAATAATTACCATAGCACATATGTATATAAGTGAATTAATATAACGGAACAAATTATTAAACCATCAAAATTCAAACTTAAGTCGCCGTCAGCAAGACTCAGCGCAACACCTCTCCAGAATTTGTGTTCGGAATTTGTTTTTTATATCTGCTGGACATCCACGAAGGAGCGCAACTTAGAACCATCACTACTGGTTATATCATGACACATTATCATGCCTGGTTTATGTATATACTATATAACAGAACTGAGCTACTAATTGGAAATGCAATTGAAAGTTTTGGTTTATTCTGGATCATTGGGTTTTCGTCAATATGCAATTTCAGTTAAATGGCAAGCTTTAGGGATAGGTATGACATATAACATTATAGGAGAGTAACTCTTTATTTTCACATGTCAAGTGTATTTGCCAAGTATATTCATCGGTGTATTTAAGTGTTTTCGTCAAGCGTATAAAGCCACTGTAAATTGTGAGAGGAAAGTATATTTGAGCTGGTAAATATACACCAGGAAGAGTCTTAGCCAAATAGTGGGCTTGCCAACTGGTGTTCTCGTGATCCTCTGGTCGAGCCCAGCTTGACAAACTGCCTTCTTTTTTGTAATTTCTTTCCAATTCTCTCTATTTTCTCGTTTTTAGTACTTTTTTCAACTCATTGACCGTCTCTCACCGAGGCAGAGTGACCCCGAGAAAAGACACACTCACCATAGTTCACACTGTCACTGTCTTGCCAGAGGCGCGTATAGTGACAGTTTAGATGTCACTCTAAACAGCAAATATCCCAAACAGGCACTGTATTACCCGCTTCCTGGACTCGAGTCCTATTGCAGAAGTCAAGAAACATGTGACGGACGGTAACGAAGGTGATGAATGGAAAATGCGGCTGATTAATGAGTGACGAGGATGGACAGGGATAAGGGTGACTGATGACGAGGAAGAACAGAGACTAAGAGTGACTGACAGGTGACGAGAGTAAGACATGGGCCTCAGGGGTAATAGATGGTCCACTAGGGTGATGGACGGGTGACGAGGGAGACCGACGAGTGACAAGGGTAATGGATCAGTGACGAGACTGACTGATTAATGACAATAGTGATGGACGGGTGCCGATGGAAATTTGTAAATCCTTTCAAAATTTAAAGGAGGTATATATCAGTATTGTAAACATCATTAAGGAGGAAGATGTCAAGCCAGACAGTGAGGGTGACCTCTCGTGTCCTTAATGTTCCTAGATCTAATCCAATTAGGTTTCTTCCATTTTTTAAATGTTACTAAATTTGCAGTTATCTTAAGTATCATTTATCTCTTTAACATACATTCTGCATCTTTCATTGCAGACATCAGTAAAATGAAAATTGTCCACAGAAGAATTAGTCATGGGTAACGTCATTACTAAAGTGGTCTGGGCTCAGCCACCCAGTAACAGGAGAATCAATGATCGTCGTGGAGATTCTTAGCACCCACGTATGTCAACAGGTTGGCAAGATCTAGATATCTGAAGGGAGAAACGAGACACCATAGCACTGAAGAGTGTACCAGGTGGTCCAGGTGGTGTGGCAAATTCCACTATTAAACTGTATCATAATATTTTGTGTAACATTTTAAAAGTGTACGCACCACATACAACAGACATGGTCTACCTAAATTTCTACATCACTTGCTCCAGCTGAATGCCACATCACATGGTCCACCTGGTATCGTCCATTACATAACCACCTGACATGGTCCACCTGGCGTTCGTTTAATTTCTTACGTAATAAACAACACAGTGACACCTTAACTACCAAATAATTCTTAAATTTGACTTTTCCCTGAAGCTCTAAATCGCTGTGGAAAATATATTTGTACTATTATCAATGCCCTTCTAAGAGATATAATTATTTTGGCACATATTTGGACAACAAAGTGATAGCTGCAGAAATACCATTTCTGAAGCGTAAAAGAGAGAAATGGAATCGCCAGCATAAGTGTAATTTACTGATTTGGCTGATTTCTAATGTAATTAAGCCTAAAAGAAATACAAGAAAAAGAAAGAATCCGGACCATTTACAGCAGCAGAGATGGATCTTGAAGAAGCTGAATGACGTTAGTTTGGTTAGTTTGGTTATTTGTAACTTCACCTGTCAGAATTTTTGATACCCAAAGTAATGAAGAAATACGTAGTATTATTGAAGTGAGGTGGACTATACATAAGTGAATTTAACTTAACATGAGCGAAGTTGATTATACACGAGTGAGGCTGATTAAACGTGAGTGAGTATTCACCAATTGAACCTTGAACAAATGCCGGTTTAAAAAAATAGAATAAGGGGTTAAAGATGGCGTTAATTATAAATACATTACACATACTTATAAGATGGCAAGAATTGAGGACTAAATCATTCATGCATCAGAGGAAAATGATAAACCAAAGTATTATTAATAAAAAAAAGAAACGATAAACCATGAGTTAAAGTAGCACTTCTGATTAAGATAAGATTTCGTTCGGATTTTTAACCCCGGAGGGTTAGCCACCCGGGATAACCCAAGAAAGTCAGTGCGTCATCGAGGACTGTCTAGCTTGTTTCCATTGGGGTCTTTAATCTTGTCCCCCAGGATGCGACCCACACCAGTCGACTAACACCCAGGTACCTATTTGCTGCTAGGTGAACAGGACAACAGGTGTAAGGAAACGTGTCGAAATGTTTCCACCAGCCGGGAATCGAACCCGGGCCCTCCGTGTGTGAAGCGGGAGCTTTAGCCACCAGGCCACCGGTGGCAAGATGGTTGGTGCATGATTGACTCGCACCTACGTGGTGGTCTCTCCGTTTACCACTTTCACAATATTGTGACATTTAAGTTTGAGCTTAAGGTTATTTCTGAATGACTTTCAGAATTAAACACCGTTCAGACGGATCCTTTCACTATTTCCGCATGTAAATTCATAGACTTCCGTCACTCAACTCTCCGGTCCTGACTTGCCAAGTTACGATGACATTCATCTCGTGAAAATATTAGAACCCCTGTATTCGGAATTAGTAGGTTCCTGAGAGTGTTCTGAGTATTGAATTTTCTCACTATTGGATCCATTTTTTTCCATGGGAAATAATGTAAATTGGCTTAATTCGTTCCAGACCCCGAAAATTACTCTTGACAAATCATTTTTAGGTCAGAATATTGGTTAATTAAAATTGTAAAATAACACGTACAAGCAAGAAATCATACATGAATGAACCTGCAAGAATTTTAAATACTGTTACCACATTAGCACTTTTTTATTGCCCCTTTATTTTTGATAATAGAAAATACAGTATATGTTGACGTGCCATATTCCTTATTTACGCCAACAAGACGTATTCCATTTTCGTGTTTAGAAATAAGTTCCTTTTTTAGTTCAATGGTTGTTCTTAAAGCTTTCCTTTTAAGATTTAATTTTCACTATTCTTATTCGGGGCCATGATCACTTATTTTCAATAATAAAATAAAAATAACAAAGTTATGCAAAGAAAATAACAGTTAAATCACAAGAGCTCAAAAAATCATACGTTGTTCCGAATATAGTGACATTTGCGAATATCGGGACTCTCTCATTTTTTCCGAATACTGGATTTTACGAATAAAGATTTATCCGAATAGAAAGGTTCTAGTCAGCTACTGAATTTTTTGCTGTTTTTGACGCTCCTTTGTTTACCTCAACTCCTTCATCTTTCTCCTCAGCGAAATTATTCTCTTAATGAGGTTATTTGATAAACGATTCAAACAGCTTTTGTTTAAAATTATGTCACAGTAAAGTGAGAACAAAAAGGCACAACACCGTGACTGGAATAACAAACAGTTCCTTTGATAATGTGATAAACCACTACAGCTTTGGAAAGCTACTATTTTTTCACAGTGGTTGTATTGCATATTATATCATTGTTTTACATGATGGTAGGATTGTGTCTTTTCTCCGTCTCATAAACATGCAAGATTTCAGGTACGTCTTGCTACTTCTACTTACACTTAGGTTACACTACACATACATGTACAAGCATATATATACACACAGCTCTGGGTTTTCTTCTATTTTCTTACTAGTTCTTGTTCTTGTTTATTTCCTATCTCCATGGGGATGTAAACAGAATTCTTCCTCCGTAAGCCATGAGTGTCGTATGAGGCGACTAAAATGCAGGGAGAAATGGACTAGTAACCCTTTGTCCTGTATAAATTACTAAATTTAAAAGGAGAAACTTTCTTTTTTCTTGGGCCACCCTCCCCCGGTGGGATACGGCCGTGAAAGATACACACACACGCAACTGCAACATTAACACCCCTCCTTCAGAGTGCAGGCACTATATATATATAGTATATATTCATACGCTATGCCTGCTGGAAGTACCCTTCCTAGGCCGACCCCTACCCCGCCTTCCTTATATATATAGTCATTCTGTTTCGCTCCATTCTCTCTACATGTTGGTAATCCCGCACCTCCTCCTAATATATATATATATATATATATGTGTGTGTGTGTGTGTGTGTGTGTGTGTTGTCGGCCGTCTCCCACCGAGGCAGGGTAACCCCAAAAAAAAAGAAAATCCCCAAAAAGAAAATACTTTCATCATTCAACATTTTCACCTCACTCACACAATCATTGTTTTTGCAGAGGTGCTCAGAACACAGCAGTTTAGAAGCATATACGTATAAAGATACACAACATATCCCTCCAAACTGCTAATATCCCAAACCCCTCCTTTAGAGTGCAGGCATTGTACTTCCCATTTCCATGACTCAAATCCGGCTATATAAAAATAAACGGTTTCCCTGAATCCCTTCACTAAACATTACCCTGCTCACACTCCAACAGATCGTCAGGTCCCAAATACCATTCGTCTCCATTCACTCCTATCGAACACGCTCATGCACGCCTGCTGGAAGTCCAAGCCCCTCGCTCACAAAACCTCCCTTTGCCCTTCCTTCCAACCTTTTCGAGGACGACCCCTACTCCGCCTTCCTTGTCCTACAGATTTAAATGCTCTCCATGTCATTCTACTTTGATCCATTCTCTCTAAATGACCAAACCACCTCAACAACCCCTCTTCAGCCCTCTGACTAATACTTTTAACTCCACACCTTCTCCTAATTTCCACACTCCGAATTTTCTGCATAATATTTACACACACACACACATATATATATATATAGTGCCGAATAGGTAAAACCATGCGATTTTGGCTTAAATAGCAACGCTTTTCTTGCCGAATAAGGCAAGTGAAAATTTGTGTATGCAATAATCTCGCAAAAATAATTCTGAACCTAACGAAATATTTCATTGTGTTTATTAAATTATTGTAAACTTATCTAAAATGTATTTAGTTTGATTAGGCTAAATTAAATTGCGCTTGTTATGAAAAGGTTAGGCAAGTTTCCTAAAGTTCTTTTGATACAAAATTATTAATTTTTACATTAACATACATTAAAAAATATATCTTTAACCGTATAAGAGAAAGTTTTAGAAAGGACCTTATTTTAAACGAGTTCTTGCTAACTGACTAACTGACCAAGTTGATGGAAAGTAGAGAACAGAGCAGTTCTCTGTTTTCCAATACATGATCCATACACAATACACATGATCCATCTGGCAACCAGCTAACATGGTCCACTTGGCATTTACCTGACAAGCTCTATCTGGCTACCAACTCATATAATTCAAGTTCAATGACTTTTCTCCCTGAAAATCATTGGAGGAAGGAGTGAGGCCTTTCCAATCATTTGTTGCTGCCTCTTTCTCATCACTAGCTGCTTTCCTTGACGTTACTGATCTTTCTTTTCAATCACGGAACGTTTTGTCTTCAAAATCTCAAAATATTCCTCGGTAATTCAATTAAAAATTAAATTTTTAATTACTGTTAATTGGAAGACGGAAGTATTTATGAGTTTTGAAAACTTTATATACCAGGAAGTCATATATCGAGAACATGGGGCTAGTAGCTGGTGTTCTTAGGATCATCGGATCAAGCCCAGTTTTCGGCTTCCTTTATCTTTGTACAGTACTGCTGCTATTTTTATTTATAACATTTTTACCTTGTTTACCATTTTGATCTTTTGAAAGGAATCTGAAGGACAAATTTAAAAGGGAAGAGTTGTGTACGAAGAATTACTGTACTAAGAGAAGCTAGATTTCTTCCTCACTGGGTTTCCACCTCCCAGAGATATAAGAGTCAATGCTCAACTCGAGGATTTTTTTTACATTCATGTATATTGGAAATTGACAGGCCATACCCAAATTGTCCAAAATATTATATATGCAAATTACCTACTGACAAGTTAGCAAATAAAAATGTGTAAAATTTAATTAAAAAGCAATTCATATATAGATGTAGACAGAAGTACAGAAAATACCAGGTAATTGAGGCAACAAGGTAAATACCTCTATCAAAGAAAATCACAATTTGTCAGAAGTCTGCTGGTACCACGAACCAACCTACTGGCGACTTATATAACATGGTCCACCTGCCCACTGCCTATGACATGACATCAGGCTACACACTCCCATAGCCCAGTGGGCAATCACTTAACGTAGTCAACTTAGCTCACCTTACTACTGCTTGACATGACTCCACTAGCTACCGTTCACGTTTGTTTTACAGAATACACCACAACAAATGCAAAAATTTACTTCTCAGTCGTTCTTCTTAAGCGATAAAAAGCATTAGGAATTGTCCATAAGATTTTTGAAGCTCGAGGTTACACTTGTTGTCGAGTGTTGCAGTGGCTGTGTGTGTGTCCAGTGGCTGTGTCCTTGTCTCGTGCACTTCATCCTTCCTCAGTTTATTATTTTCACAATATTGTGAAATTTGTTTTTTTTCTGTAAAAGCTAAATCATTTTGAGCGTCAGTTATTAAATGTTATTTACACTTACACTTTCTCTTTTACTCACAACTGGTTTTACCACTTTCCTTTCAAATTTGCTATGTCTAGTGTCATACGCTAGTCACTCACTTCTCCAGTCTTGACTCATCAGACTATGGTAAGCACTTGCTCAAGATTATCTCCTCAGTAAGTTTATATGCTGCGTCTGTCACTCTAATTAGTCTTGACTAATCAGAGAATCATTTGTCCTCTTAAAAAGATTGAATTCATTTTTCTTGAGACAGGATTTAATGAGAAAATTAAGAGATTCAATAACTTATATATATTTAAAAACCATCATTTACTAAGCATTTTATCCAGGAAGTGAGGTTGATAGCCGGTATTGATGGCATGCAATTTCTTCCCTCATTTTACATCTATATCTTATGCAAAGAATATTCAGAAATCTTTTAAAAATCAAGTTGTTCAAGGATACATTTCTCGTCATAGGCGTATTCACTACTATTGAAACTGGGGTTAATGTGACAAAACCCCAGAGTTGATAAGACCACCAGCTGTGCCAATTGCCAACAACATCAGGGTCAGCTGACCACACTACCAGCAGGGTCGCATGACATAACTGACCACCAAAGAACATTACACACCTGCTAACAATTTGACGAAACACCGGGTGACGATAGTGCTGGGTGGAAGAGGTTGATGGATGGGTGATACGAGTGATAGACGCTTGACAAAGGTAATGGATAAATGAAGAGGTTGATGAACAAGTGATGACGGTGATTGATAGGTTATGAGTAACAAATGGGTGATGAAATTGATGGATGGGTGATGAAGGTAATGGTCTGGAGAAGAGGTTTACACAACGGTCATATGGATGTACAATGATATTGGATAACAAAATATTCTACTACTGACATCAATATTTATGTTCATTATAAACTCAAGTGTGATGACTTCAAATCGGAAGTCACAAGTAACACATCACGTACCGATCTTTATAGAAAAATGGATTTCTTCAGGCATTCTTGTAAACTAAATTTCAATGCCCAGCAGACATATGTACACGTTATTCAACTGTCACCAACTCATCAAGAACTCTGAAAATACGAAAAAAAATTGTAACTAGAAATCCTTACGTGCTGAGTTAATTCATATTTCAGACCCAAACATGACATTGTTGAATCAGTCTAAGACACAAGTGACCCAAAGCAACACAAAGCAACTAACAATATATTTAGCATTAATGAAATATAACAATTACCACACCTGATAGATAAATAGGTGTAATTAATATATCCCAAAATATAAATGAACCATCAAAATTTAAACCAGTCACCATCAATGAGACTGTGCACAGCACCTCTACATAATTTTGTGAGCAGTATTGTTTTAATTTTCTGCACATCAGCGAAGGAGCGCAACTTAGAGTGAACACTGCCTATCATCACGCCTGGTTATATCACCACACACATTTTGATGCCTGGTCTACGTATACATTGTCATCGTAATGGAACTAAGCTACTAATTGGAAATTGTGAAATGGAAGTATAAATGAGCTTGTAAATATACATTAACCAGAAAGAGTCTTACCAAAATGCTGGGTTTGGCAGCTGGTGTTCTCATGATCATCTGGTCGAGCCCAATAACTTCTTTCTTTTTGTAATTTGTTTTCCAATTATGTCAACCATTTTCTCTTTTCAGTACTTATATATTTTAAAAGGAATATTGTAGAAATCAAGAAAAATGTGACTGACAGGTGACGATGGTGATGGATGAGAAATGGAGGCATTGTACGAGTGATGAGGATAGACAGGCATAAGGAAGAGAGTGATGAATGGATCACGAGGGTGATGGACGGGTGATGGACTGATGACGAGGGTGGTGGACGGGTGACGAGGATATTTTCTGCAAGGGTTTTCTTCAACATGCAACTACAGTAAAGGACAAGCTTTTGGGATAGTTATGGTCCCTAACATGATAGGAAAGAACACTGTTTTTGATTTGTCAAGTGTATTTGCCAAGAACATTCGTCGGTGTATTTAAATGTCTTCGTTAAGTGTATGAAGCCACCGTAAATTATGAGATGAAAGTATATATGACCGTGTAAACATTAACCAGGAAGTGTTTCAGCCAAATAGTGGAGACAACAGCTCGTGTTCTCATGATGATCAGGTCCCCACAAGTATATATTCCTTTATGTAATTTGTTTTCCAGCTATGTTAATCCTTCCCTCTGTTGTTTTAGTACTTATTCTGAAAGTAATATTTCAGACGACAGGTGACAATGGTGATGAATGGGAAAAGAAGTTGATGGATAAGTGACGTAGATGGAGAGGAATAAATGTGACTGATTATGAGGAAGAACAGGGAATAAGAGTGAAGAGAGTAAAATTAAGTATCAAGGGTAATGGATAGTGCAAGAGTGTGGTGGACGGGTGAATGAAGGGTGATGGTGATATATGGAGGACGAGGGTGATGTACGGGTGACGAGGGTGATGGATGGGTCACATGGATGTATAGTGACACTGTACATCATCAGTGTATGTGTTCATTATAAACCCAAATGTGTTGACTTCAAATCAGAAGCCACGAGTGACCCAACACGTCCCAATTTTCAGACAAAAATGCTATTCTTCAGGCATTGTTATAGAGTTCAATGCACAACCACTATATGTATGTACGTGTTCAGTTCTCGTTAACTCGTCAGCAACTCGGAAAATACAAAAAAAAAAAAAAAGAAGATATATGAAGATAAATATTCCTTTATATAAAACTAGAAATCCTTACGTGTTCAGTTAATTCTTATTTCCGACTCAAACTTAAAATTTTGGATTCATCTCAATAATTTTTTTTTTTTTGACCGATGTTTATTGTATTTTCATATATCTCATGATGAATCTTATATGCATATATGGAAGCAATGTGCACGTATGTGATACCCATAGCAACTAATAATATATTAAGCATTAAGGCAACTTAGAATGAGAACTGCCTACCATCACTACTGGTTATATCACGACACACATTATGAGGTCTGTTCAACATGTATATTATCATCATATAGCAGAAATAAGATACTTATTTCTAATTGGAATATTAAGTTTTTCGGTCATTTTGGACCATTAAGTTTATTCAAATGAATTCGCAATGTGTTTTCTACGTGTCTTTCAAGTGTAAACTAAGTTTATTTCAAATTTTATTTTTTTTTTTTTTTTTTGGTCAATGTGCAATTTCATTATATGTAACTAAGTTACACAAGATGAAGGGAAAAATGAAGTGTTTTCGTTAAGTATATGAAGTCAATAAAAATTCTGAGATAAACGTATTTATGAGATTGTAAATATACATTAATCAGGAAGAATCTTATCCAGGTAGTGGTGATGGCTGCTGGTGTTCTCATGTTCACCTGGTCGAACCCACATGGCATGAGTTGATTTCCTTATGGTATTATTTTTTTCAAAATAGCTCAGTTATTTTCCCTATTTATTATTTTTTTATAACACGTTGACCGTCTCCCACCGAGGCAGTGTGACCCGAAAAAGAAACACTTTCATCATTCATACTATTATTGTCTTGCCAAAGGCGCGCAGATACGACAGTTTAGTCACTCTAAACAGCCTCAAGGCTCAAGTTGTATTTCAGAACTCACGTAAAATGTGACAAAGGTGACGAGGTTAAACGATAGGTCTCAAGGGTTATGGATGGTCCACGAGTATTATTATAATCAAAAAGAAGCGCTAAGCCACAAGGGCTATACAGCTGGTCCACGAGTAAGATGGACGGGTGACGAGGGTTATGGACGAGTGACGAGGTTGATGGACAGGTGTGGAGGGTGGAGAGGTGACGAGGGTGATGGACGGGTGACGAAGGTGGAGGAATGACAAGGGTAATGGACGGGTAACGAGAGTGATGGACGGATGAAGAGGGTGATGGACAGGTGACGAGGGTGATGGACAGGTGTGGAGGGTGGAGAGGTGACGAGGGTGATGGACGGGTGACGAACGTGGAGGAATGACAAGGGTAATGGACGGGTAACGAAAGTGATGGACGGATGAAGAGGGTGATGGACAGGTGACGAGGGTGATGGACAGGTGTGGAGGGTGGAGAGGTGACGAGGGTGATGGACGGGTGACGAACGTGGAGGAATGACAAGGGTAATGGACGGGTAACGAGAGTGATGGACGGATGAAGAGGGTGATGGACAGGTGTGGAGGGTGGAGAGGTGACGAGGGTATTTTAAAGGGTTTTCTTTAATATGCAGCTAAAGTGAAAGTCAAGTTATAAGGATATTCTTGTCCCTAATATTACGGGAGAGAGCGCTGTTTTTTATTTGTCAAGTATATTTGCTAGTTATATTCGTCAGTGAATTTAAATGGTTTCTTTAAGTGTATGAAGCCACTATAAATTGTGAGAGAAAAGTATATATGTGCTTGTAAATATACAATAACCAGGAAGAGTTTCAGCCAAATAGCGGGGTTCGCAGCTGTTCTCATGGACGGCAGCTGGTGTTCTCATGGACGGCAGCTGGTGTTCTCATAGTTGGCAGCTGGTGTTCACATAAAGTTGAACCCAATTACTTACCTTCCCTTCCTTTTCATGTTTTCAATTATCTCAATTATTTGCCCATTTTAGTACTTTTCAACACGCTGGTCATCTCCCACCCGAAAAAAAAACTTTCACCATCATTCATACTATCACTGTCTTACCAGAGTCGCGCAAATGCGACAGTTTAGACGTCACTCTAAACAGCAAATATCAGAAACCCCTCCATTAAAGTGGAAGCACTCTACTTCCCACCTCCAGGACTAAAATCGTATTGCAGAAGTGAAGTAAAATGGGACAGACAGGTGACGAGGGTGACAAGAGGAGTGACAAGGGTGGTGGACAGGTTACGAGGGTGATGGACGAGTCACAAGCATGATGGACAATTGACGTGTACATGTTCAATTCTGGTTAACTCGTCAGCACCTCGGAAAAAAAAGAGAGGTATAACTCTACATATATATAGAAATCCTATCGTGTTGAGTTAATTCTTATTTCAGACTCAAACTTAAAATTTTTCAATCGCCTCAGTAGCAAATTTTTTTTGATCAATGTAATATTTATTGTATTACTTATATAATGAATGAATGTTATATGCACATAAGCACATGAACGAGGCTGTGCGCAGGACCTTCACATAAGTAGTGTGCGTCTATTTATATATTTACTGCCCGTCCGCGAAAGAGCGCAACTTAGAACGAACACTGATTACGGTCACTACTAGTTACATCACGAGGCATTATGATACGTATTCAACATGTACATTATCATCATATAGCAGAAATAAGATACTTTTTTTTAAATGGAATAGTGAGTGTTTGGGTCATTTTGGACCATTAAGTTTATTTAAATGAATTCGTAATGTATTTTCGACGCGTCTTTGAAGTGTAAACTTCAAGTTTATTTCTAAAATATTTTCCTTAAGGGTTTATGTCAATGTACAATCTCAATTAAAGGACAAACTTTAAGGAAAACTAAATTACATAAGATGAAGGGAAAGAAACAATTATATTTTTCTAGTATATATGCTAAGTATATTCGTCGGTGTATTTAAATGTTTTCATTAAGAATATAGTCACTAAAAATTTCGAGAAAGTATATACGAGTTTGTAAATACAAATTAATCAGGAAGAGTCGTAGCCAGACAGTGGTGATGGCTGCTGGTGTTCTCATGTTCACCTGGTCGAACCCCCGCACTAGGGCGGCTGCCTTCCTTTTTGTATTTTTTTTTTTTTTTTACAAATTAACTCATTTATTTTCCCTGTTTAGTATTTAACACGCTGACCGTCTCCCACCGAGGCAGGGTGACCCGAAAAAGAAACACTTTCACAATCATTCATACTGTCACCGTCTTGCCAGAGGCGCGGCGATACGACAGTCTAGATGTCACTCTGATCAGGAAATATCCCAGAACTGTCTATTAGAGTGCACTGTGCTTCCCGCCTCTAGGACTCCAGTCCTATTACAGATGTCAAGTAAAATGTGACGGACAGGCGACGAGGGTAAAGGAGGGGTCTGAAGAGTTATGGATGCTCCACGAGTGAGATGGACGGGTGACGAGGGTGATGGACGGGTGTCGAAGGTCGACGAGTGATGAGGGTGCTGGACGCGTGACGAGGTGGACAGGTGACGAGGGTGGACGAGTGTCGAGGGTATTTTCAAGGGTTTTCTTCAATATGCAACTACAGTAAAGGATAAGCTTTAGGAATAGTTATGATACCTAACATGACAGGAGAGAGAGCACTGTTTTTATCATTTGTCAAGTATATTTGCCAACTAATTTGTCGGTGTAGTTGTCTTCGTTTAGTGTATGAAGCTACTAAATTGTGGGAGGAAAGTACATATGAGCTTGTAAATACACATTAACAGGAAGTGTTTCAGCCAAATAGTGAGGAGGGTAGCTAGTATTCTCATGGATGGCAGCTGGCGTTCTCGTGGATGGCAGCTGGCGTTCTCGTGGATGGCAGCTGGCGTTCTCGTGGATGGCAGCTGGCGTTCTCGTGGATGGCAGCTCGCGTTCTCATCAAGTTGAACCAAATTACTTCCATTCCTTTTCGTGTTTTCAATTATCTCGATTATTTACCCTGTTTAGTACATTTTTTTCAACACGCAGCCCATCTGCAACCAAGGTAGAGTAACCCGAAAAAGAATCACTTTCACCATTATTCATACTATTACTGTCTTGCCAGAGGCGCATAGATACGACAGTTTAGATGTCACTCTAAACAGCAAATATCCGGAACCCCTCCATTAGACACTCTACTTCCCACGTCCAGGACTCAAATCGTATTGCAGCCACTGAAGTAAAATGGGTCAGACAGGTGACGAGGGTGATGGACGAATGACAAACGTGGACCAGGGACAAGCGTGGACGAGTGACAAAGGTGATGGAAAAGTGACGAGGGTGACGGACGGGAGACGAGGGTGACAGTCCCATAGATGTACAATGATATTGGACAATAAAATATTCGTTTACTTCTGACATAATTTGTGTGTTGCATTTCTTTTAATTTATTTCACATCCGTGAAGGAGCGTGACACAGAAATAACACTGCTTTTTAAGTCTCCTGGTTATAACACATGATGATATCTGGTCTATGTATATATTAATATCATATAATAAAACTAAGCTACTAATTGTAAATACAATTGATCCTTTTTGTTAATTTTGGGCAATTTTATTCAACTAAATTTTTTCGATGTTTATTCGTTATTATTTTTAAAGTATTTTGTTTAAGTGTTTTTGTCAGTGTGTAGTTTTAATTAAAGGACAAACTTTAAGCATAACTTACGCAAGATAAAGAGACCGAAATTAATTTTTCAGTTCTGTATGCTACGTATATTCGTCGATGTTTTAAAATGTTTTCGTTAAGTATATGAAGTCATTAAAAATTCTGAGATAAACGTATATATGAATTTGTAAACATATATTAATCAGGAAGAGTCTTAGGCAGACAGTGGTGATGGCAGCTCGTGTTCTCATGTTCACCTGGTCGAACCCACTTCTCTCGTGACTTCATATTTATATTTTTTTTACTTAACTCAGTTATTTTCCCTATTTATTACTATTTTTTAACATGCTGACCGTCTCCCACCGAGGCAGGGTGACCTGAAAAAGAAACACTTTCACCATCATTCATACTATCATTGTCTTGCCAGAGGCACGCAGATACGACAGTTTAGATGTCACTAAACAGCAAATATCCCAAAGCCATCTATTAGAGTGCAGTTACTGCGCTTTCCGCCTCTAGGACTCGAGTCCTTTTGCAAAAGTCAAGTGAACTGTGATGGATAGGTGAAGATGGTGATGAATGGAAAATGAGGATGATGAATAAGTACATAGGATAAACAGGAATAAGCTTGACAGATGACGAGGAAGAACAGGGAAAAAGAGTGATGGATAGGTGACAAGGGTAAAGGATGGGTCTCTAGGGTTATGGATGGCCCACAAGTGACAAGGGTGATGGACGAGTGATGAGGGTGGTGGACGAGTGACGAGGGTGGTGGACGGGTGACGAGGGTTCTGGACGGGCGAGGAGGGTTATGGATGGGTGACGAGGGTGACGGACGGCACACAGGGTTGACGATCAAATGAACGTACAGTGACAGGAGAGAATATTTCAGTTGACAAGTATATTCGTCGCAGTGTTGAAGTGTTTTCAAGTAACTTAAGCCACTGTAAACTGTGATAAGAAAGTATATATGAACTTGTAAACATACATTAACCAGGAAGAGTCTTAGACAAATAGTGGAGTTGACAGCTCGTGTTCTCATGATCATCAGGTCCAAGAGACGAATACTTCCTTTTCGTAATTTATTTCCCAATTATGTCGATCCTTTTGTCTCTTTTTAGTACTTATTCTGAAAATAATATTCCAGACGTCAAGTAAAATGTGATGGACAGGTGACGAGGGTGATGAATGGGAAATGAAGTTGACGGAGATGGAATAAGTGTGACGAGGGTAAAAGATGAGTGTGAAGGGTAATGGATAGTGCACGAGGGTGACGGATGGGTGATAAGGGTGAGTGAAGGGTGATTAGGGTGAATGAAGGATGATGAGGATGAATGAATGGTGATGACGGTAAATTGAAAGGTGACGCGGGTGATATATGGAGGACGAGGTTGATGGACGGGTGACGAGGGTGATGGACGGGTGACGAGGGTGATGGACGGGTGACGAGGGTGATGGACGGGTGACGAGGGTGATGGACGGGTGACGAGGGTGATGGACGGGTGACGAGGGTGATGGACGGGTGACGAGGGTGATGGACGGGTGACGAGGGTGATGGACGGGTGACGAGGGTGATGGACGGGTGACGAGGGTGATGGACGGGTGACGAGGGTGATGGACGGGTGACGAGGGTGATGGACGGGTGACGAGGGTGATGGACGGGTGACGAGGGTGATGGACGGGTGACGAGGGTGATGGACGGGTGACGAGGGTGATGGACGGGTGACGAGGGTGATGGACGGGTGACGAGGGTGATGGACGGGTGACGAGGGTGATGGACGGGTGACGAGGTTGATGGACGGGTGACGAGGTTGATGGACGGGTGACGAGGGTGATGGACGGGTGACGAGGGTGATGGACGGGTCACATGGATATACAGTGACACTGGAAGAATAAAATATTCGTCTACTACTGACATCAATGTGTGTTCATTATAAACTCAAATACGTTGACTTCAAGTCCTAAGTCACACACAACCCAACACGTCCCAATCTATAGAGACATACATTTCTTTAGACAATGTTATGAAATAAAGTTCAGAGCACAACCACATGTACATTTTATTCAATTCTCGTTAACTCATCAACAACTCGGAAATACGAAAAAAATAGAGATAAATATTGGTTTATATAAAGCTAGAAATCCTTACGTGTTGAGTTAATTCTTATTTCCGACTCAAACTTAAAATTTTTGAATCTCCATAACTTTGTTTTTTTTTGACCAATGTAATGTTTATTGTATTTTCTTATAACTCATGATGAATGAATCTTATATGCACATATGGAAGCAATGTGCACGTATGTGATACCCATAGCAACTAATAATATATTAAGCATTAATGCAACTTAGAATGAGCACTGCCTACCATCACTACTGGTTATATCACGACACACATTATGAGGTCTGTTCAACATGTATATTATCATCATATAGCAGAAATAAGATACTTATTTCTAAATGGAATAGAAAGTTTTTGGGTAATTTTGGACCATTAAGTTTATTCAAATGAATTCGCATTGTGTTTTCTACGTGTCTTTCAAGTGTAAACTAAGTTTATTTCTAATTTTTTTATTTTTTTTTTTTTTGGTCAATGTGCAATTTCATCATATGTAACTAAGTTACACAAGATGAAGGGAAAAATGAAGTGTTTTCGTTAAGTATATGAAGTCAATAAAAATTCTGAGATAAACGTATTTATGAGATTGTAAATATACATTAATCAGGAAGAATTTTATCCAGGTAGTGGTGATGGCTGCTGGTGTTCTCATGTTCACCTGGTCGAATCAATTTAGTCTGTAGTGTCTTTCTGTTTTGTTTTTTTCAAATTAACTCAGTTATTTTTCCTATTTAGTACTTTTTTGTTTACACTTTGACCGTCTCCCATCGAGGCAGTGTGACCCGAAAAAGAAATACTTTTACTATCATTCATACTATGACTATCTTGCCAGAGGCGCGGAGATACGACAGTTAATATGTCACTAAACAACAAATATCCCATAAGAGTACAGGCACTGTACTTCCCGCCTCTAGGACTCAAGTCTTATTGCAGAAGTCAAGTAAAATGTGACGGACAGGTGGCGAGAGTAAAGGATGCGTCTGAAGAGTTGTGGATGCTCCACGAGTGAGATGGACGGTGACGAGGGTGATGGACAGGTGGCTTGGATGATGGACGAGTGTCGAGGGCATTTTTAAGGGTTTTCTTCAATACGCAACTACGGTAAAGGACAATCTTTAGGAATAGTTATGGTCCCTAACATGACAGGAGAGCATTTTTTTTTTCATTTGTCAAGTATAATTACCAACTCTATTCGTTGGTGTATTTAAGTGATTTCGTTAAGTGTATAAACCCACTGTAAATTGTGAGAGGAAAGTACATATGAGGTTGTAAAAATACATTAACCAGGAAGAGTTTCAGTGACGGTCACATGGATGTAGAGTGACACCGGACAATAAAATATTCGTTTACTGCTGACATATTTCACATCCGCGAAGGAGCGCGACTTACAATACAACTTTGTATCTCTCCTGGTTATATCATGACACATGATGTCTGGGCAATGTATATATTAATATATAATAAAACTAAGCTACTAATTTCAAATACAAGTTAACGTTTTGGTTCATTTTGGACCACTAATTTTATTCAAGTAAATTTATTAGATGTGTCAACTGTAAACTACTCGTTTATTTCTGAAGTATTTTCTTGAATCGTTTTTCTCATTATGTAGTTTCAGTAAAGGACAACTTTATGTAATATCTGTGATCCCAATCATGACAAGAAATACTTTTTAATTTTATAAGTATATTCGTTGCAGTATTTTCAAGCGAGTTAAGTGTTTTCAAGTGAATTAAGTTACTGTAAACTGTGATGTCGAAGTATATATGAACTTGCAAATATACATTAACCAGGAAGAATCTTAGACAAAGAGTGTAGGTGGCAGCTCGTGTTCTCATAATCATCAGCTCCATCCTAGAAACTAGACTTCCTTTTCGTAATTTTTCTAATTATGTCGATCCTTTTCTCTTAGTACTTATTCTGAAAGTAATATTTCAGAAGTCAAGTAAAATGTGATGGACAGGTGACAATGGTGATGAATGGGAAATGAAGGTGATGGATAAGTGATGTAGATGGAGAGGAATGTGACTGATTACGAGCAAGAACAATAAGAGTGACGAGGGTAAAGGATGGGTCTCAAGGGCTATGGATGGTCCACATGGGTTATGGACAGGTGACGAGGGTGATGGACAGGTGACGAGGGTGATGGACAGGTGACGAGGGTGGACAGGTGACGAGGGTGATGGACAGGTGACGAGGGTATTTTAAAGGGTTTTCTTAAATATGAAACTACAGTGAAAGACAAACTTCAGGGATACTTATGGTCCCTAACATAATAGGAAAGAGCGTGGTTTTTTTTTTTTTGTAATTTTTTCAAGTATATTTGCCAAGAAAATTCGTCGGTGCATTTAAATTTATTTCTTTAAGTGTATGAAGCCATTGTAAATTGTGAGAGGAAGGTACATATGAATTTGTAAATATACATTAACCAGGAAGATTTTCAGCCAAATAGTGGGGTTGGTAGCTGTTCTCATGGATGGCAGCTGGTGTTCTCATGGATGACAGCTGGTGTTCTTATGGATGGCAGCTGGTGTTCTCATGGATGGCAGCTGGTGTTCTTATGGATGGCAGCTGGTGTTCTCATGGATGGCAGCTGGTGTTCTTATGGATGGCAGCTGGTGTTCTTATGGATGGCAGCTGGTGTTCTTATGGATGGCAGCTGGTGTTCTTATGGATGGCAGCTGGTGTTCTCATGGATGGCAGCTGGTGTTCTCATGGATGGCAGCTGGTGTTCTCATGGATGGCAGCTGGTGTTCAAGTTGAACCCAATTACTAATCTTCCTTTACGTATTTTTAATTTTATCGATTTACTCTTTTTAATACACTTTTGTCAACACGCTGACCGTCTCCCACCAAGGTAGGGTAACCCGAAAAAGAAACGCTTTCACCACCATTCATACTATCACTGTCTTGCCAGAGTCGCGCAAATGAGACAGTTTAGACGTCACTCTAAACAACAAATATGCGAACCCCACCATTAAAGTGGAGGTACTCTACTTCCCACCTCCAGGACACAAATCGTACTGCAGAAGTGAAGTAAATGGTATAGTCAGGTGACGAGGGTGAGGGACAAGTGACGCACGGGAGACGAGGGTGACGGTCGGGAGACGAGGACGACGGTCACATGGATGTATATTGACACTGAACAATAAAATATTCGTTCACTGCTGATATAATTTATGTGGCTTTTTTTTTTGTATATACTTCACATCCGCGAAGGAGCGCGACTTAGAAGAAACACTGCTTTCTATTTCTCCTGGTTATATGACACATGATATCTGGTCTATGTATATATTAATATATAATAAAACAAAGCTACTAACTGTGAATACTTCTGAACGCTTTGCTTCATTTTGGACTATTAAATTTATTCAACTAAAATTATTTAAAGTATCAAGTATAACTTGGTTTATGTCTAAAGCATTTTTTGAAGCGTTTTTCTCAGTAAAGGACAAATTTATGTAATAGCTATGAGCCCTAACATGACAGGCGAGAAATACGTTTTTCATTTGACAAGTATATTCGTCGCAGTATTGAAGTGTTTTCAAGTGAATTAAGTGATTGTGAGATGAAAGTTAGTTACCATTTTGTCCTAGGCACATGTCGATTAAACACTAGGCCTGTTGCATGTGTGTGTGTGTGTGTGTGTGTGTGTGTGTGTGTGTGTGTGTGTGTATAGGGCCACTACTTAAGCCTGTTTAGCCCTTTCTTGCAACAAATAAACAGGATTGAATATCCTGTTCTAGATGAAATCATTCAAGGGTTCAGTAGTAAACAATCACAATGTTTCTTTCCGGTTTTTTTTATTAAGTTTCTTAATAAACCATAGAAGGGTTTTATATTAACTTTAAAAAGGTCGCACCATAAAACAGTACTCATGTAATTTACACTTAAGTTCACTTAAAAGATAATACACAGTATTATCTTGATTATAGTACTGAACGGCTCTAGTATCATAACACCTTCTCTTCACATAATAACACTTTACTTAACTCAATTCAAATGAGACAGAAGACGTAACACTTCAATAATAATTCACTCTTATTCAACTTTCATAATATACTAAGTGAGATTAGGAATATTTTACACTTAAAGGAATTTTGAGGCGAGTCTGTCTCCCATGACTTTTTCACCGTCCTCTTTGAATCAATACTGCTTAAATTCACTCCTAGCAGAGCTAGGGACAATCACCAGCGTCTCCAAAACAGCAACACACACTTCTTCCGAGACGTTTCTGTCAGATACCGTCCGAGGAACTGGAGGGTCACTAGGGACCAGAAGTTTAAATCCAGGAATCAGGGAGCTTCCCTCACGAGAGGTGAGGAAGGTAAGAACTGAACTCTGTGAGGCTTTACCAGCCCACTTTGCCTCGGTCGGAGCAGGGGTCGAGCAGCTCAAAACACCTACTGGTGCTTGGCCAGGTCACCAGCAGTTGACACTAATTAAATGACCTACCTAAATACAAAGCTAAGTAATACGACCAGATAATATTATAAAGTCGAGTAAATCCATTTTAGCTACTACTGGAATTACTCCTGAATATAATATTAAGTGAAATAGCAAAAATAACATGTAATAGTATACCACTGTGATAAGAAGAAAATGAACAAAATGAACAAAAGGGTGTAACAGTGTGTGTGTGTGTGTGTGTGTGTGTGTGTGTGTGTGTGTGTGTGTGTGTGTGTGTGTGTGTGTGTGTGTGTGTGTGTGTGTAAGATATGAACTTGTAAATATACATTAACCAGGAAGAGTCTTAGACAAATAGTGGAGTTGACAGCTCGTGTTCTCATGATCATCAGGTCCAAAGCTATGAATCCTTCCTTTTTGTAATTTATTTCCCAATTATGTCGATCCTTTTGTCTCCTTTTAGTATTTATTCTGAAATTATTTCAGAAATCAAGTAAAATGTGATAGACAGGTGACAATGGTGACGAATGGGGAATGAATGTGATGGATAAGTGACGTAGGAAGAGGAATAATGTGACTAATTATGAGGAAGAACAGGGAATGAGAGTGACGAGGATAACAGATAAGTATCAAGGGTAATGGATAGTGCACGAGGGTGATGGACGGGTGATAAGGGTGAATGAAGGATGAGGGTGAATGAAAGGTGAGGAGGGTGATATATGGAGGACGAGGGTGATTACGGGTGACGAGGGTGATGGACGGGTCACATGGATGTACAGTGACACTGGACAATAAAATATTCGTTTACTGCTGACATATTATTTCACATCCACGAAGGAGCGCGACTTACAATACAACTTTGTATCTCTCCTGGTTATATCATGACACATGATGTCTGGTCAATGTATATATTAATATATAATAAAACTAAGCTACTAATTTCAAATACAAGTTAAAGTTTTGGTTCATTTTGGACCACTAATTTTATTCAAGTAAATTTATTAGATGTGTCAACTGTAAACTACTCGTTTATTTCTGAAGTCTTTTCTTGAATCGTTTTTCTCATTATGTAGTTTCAGTAAAGGACAACTTTATGTAATAGCTGTGATCCCAATCATGACAAGAAATACTTTTTCATTTTATAAGTATATTCGTTGCAGTATTTTCAAGCGAGTTAAGTGTTTTCAAGTGAATTAAGTTACTGCAAACTGTGATGTGGAAGTATATATGAACTTGCAAATATACATTAACCAGGAAGAATCTTAGACAAAGAGTGGAGGTGGCAGCTCGTGTTCTCATAATCATTAGCTCCATCCTAGAAACTAAGACTTCCTTTTCGTAATTTTTCTAATTATGTCGATCTTTTCTCTTTCTTAGTACTTATTCTGAAAGTAATATTTCAGACGTCAAGTAAAATGTGATGGACAGTTGACAATGGTGATGAATGGGAAATGAAGGTGATGGATAAGTGATGTAGATGGAGAGGAATGTGACTGATTATGAGCAAGAACAATAAGAGTGACGAGGGTAAAGGATGGGTCTCAAGGGCTATGGATGGTCCACATGGGTTATGGACAGGTGACGAGGGTGATGGACAGGTGACGAGGGTGGACAGGTGACGAGGGTGATGGACAGGTGACGAGGGTGGACAGGTGACGAGGGTATTTTAAAGGGTTTTCTTAAATATGAAACTACAGTGAAAGACAAACTTCAGGGATACTTATGGTCCCTAACATAATAGGAAAGAGCGTGTTTTTTTTTTTTTTTTTTTTTTTTTAATTTTTTCAAGTATATTTGCCAAGAATATTCGTCGGTGCATTTAAATTTATTTCTTTAAGTGTATGAAACCATTGTAAATTGTGAGAGGAAGGTACATATAAGTTTGTAAATATACATTAACCAGGAAGATTTTCAGCCAAATAGTGGGGTTGGTAGTTGTTCTCATGGATGGCAGCTGGTGTTCTCATGGATGACAGCTGGTGTTCTTATGGATGGCAGCTGGTGTTCTCATGGATGGCAGCTGGTGTTCTTATGGATGGCAGCTGTTCTCATGGATGGCAGCTGGTGTTCTTATGGATGGCAGCTGGTGTTCTCATGGATGGCAGCTGGTGTTCTTATGGATGGCAGCTGGTGTTCTCATGGATGGCAGCTGGTGTTCTCAAGTTGAACCCAATTACTAATCTTCCTTTACGTATTTTCAATTTTATCGATTTACCCTTTTTAATACACTTTTGTCAACACGCTGACCGTCTCCCACCAAGGTAGGGTAACCCGAAAAAGAAACGCTTTCACCACCATTCATACTATCACTGTCTTGCCAGAGTCGCGCAAATGAGACAGTTTAGACGTCACTCTAAACAACAAATATCCGAACCCCACCATTAAAGTGGAGGTACTCTACTTCCCACCTCCAGGACACAAATCGTACTGCAGAAGTGAAGTAAATGGTATAGTCAGGTGACGAGGGTGAGGGACAAGTGACGCACGGGAGACGAGGGTGACGGTCGGGAGACGAAGGTGACGGTCGGGAGACGAGGACGACGGTCACATGGATGTATATTGACACTGAACAATAAAATATTCGTTCACTGCTGACATAATTTATGTGGCATTTTTTTATATATATACTTCACATCCGCGAAGGAGCGCGACTTAGAAGAAACACTGCTTTCTATTTCTCCTGGTTATATGACACATGATATCTGGTCTATGTATATATTAATACATAAAACAAAGCTACTAACTGTGAATACTTCTGAACGCTTTGCTTCATTTTGGACTATTAAATTTATTCAACTAAAATTATTTAAAGTATCAAGTATAACTTGGTTTATGTCTAAAGCATTTTTTGAAGCGTTTTTCTCAGTAAAGGACAAATTTATGTAATAGCTATGAGCCCTAATATGACAGGCGAGAAATACTTTTTTCATTTGACAAGTATATTCGTCGCAGTATTGAAGTGTTTTCAAGTGAATTAAGTGATTGTGAGATGAAAGTTAGTTACCAATTTGTCCTAGGCACATGTCGATTAAACACTAGGCCTGTTGCATGTGTGTGTGTGTGTGTGTGTGTGTGTGTGTGTGTGTGTGTGTGTGTGTGTCTGTGTGTGTGTGTACAGGGCCACTACTTAAGCCTGTTTAGCCCTTTTTTGCAACAAATAAACAGGATTGAATATCCTGTTCTAGATGAAATCATTCAAGGGTTCAGTAGTAAACAATCACAATGTTTCTTTCCGGTTTTTTTATTAAGTTTCTTAAAAAACCATAGAAGGGTTTTATATTAACTTTAAAAAGGTCGCACCATAAAACAGTACTCATGAAATTTACACTTGAGTTCACTTAAAAGATAATACACAGTATTATCTTGATTATAGTACTGAACGGCTTTAGTATCATAACACCTTCTCTTCACATAATAACACTTTACTTAACTCAATTCATATGAGACAGAAGACGTAACACTTCAATAATAATTTTCAAGCGAGTTAAGTGTTTTCAAGTGAATTAAGTTACTGTAAACTGTGATGTGGAAGTATATATGAACTTGCAAATATACATTAACCAGGAAGAATCTTAGACAAAGAGTGGAGGTGGCAGCTCGTGTTCTCATAATCATCAGCTCCATCCTAGAAACTAGACTTCCTTTTCGTAATTTTTCTAATTATGTCGATCCTTTTCTCTTTCTTAGTACTTATTCTGAAAGTAATATTTCAGACGTCAAGTAAAATGTGATGGACAGGTGACAATGGTGATGAATGAGAAATGAAGGTGATGGATAAGTGACGTAGATGGAGAGGAATGTGACTGATTATGAGCAAGAACAAGGAATAAGAGTGACGAGGGTAAAGGATGCGTCTCAAGGGTTATGGATGGTCCACATGGGTTATGGACAGGTGACGAGGGTATTTTAAAGGGTTTTCTTAAATATGAAACTACAGTGAAAGACAAACTTCAGGGATACTTATGATCCCTAACATAATAGGAAAGAGCGTGTTTTTTTTTTTTTTTTTTTTTTTTAAGTATATTTGCCAAGAAAATTCGTCGGTGCATTTAAATTTATTTCTTTAAGTGTATGAAGCCATTGTAAATTGTGAGAGGAAGGTACATATAAGTTTGTAAATATACATTAACCAGGAAGATTTTCAGCCAAATAGTGGGGTTGGTAGCTGTTCTCATGGATGGCAGCTGGTGTTCTCATGGATGACAGCTGGTGTTCTTATGGATGGCAGCTGGTTTTCTCATGGATGGCAGCTGGTGTTCTCAAGTTGAACCCAATTACTAATCTTCCTTTACGTATTTTCAATTTTATCGATTTACCCTTTTTAATACACTTTTGTCAACACGCTGACCGTCTCCCACCAAGGTAGGGTAACCCGAAAAAGAAACGCTTTCACCACCATTCATACTATCACTGTCTTGCCAGAGTCGCGCAAATGAGACAGTTTAGACGTCACTCTAAACAACAAATATCCGAACCCCACCATTAAAGTGGAGGTACTCTACTTCCCACCTCCAGGACACAAATCGTACTGCAGAAGTGAAGTAAATGGTATAGTCAGGTGACGAGGGTGAGGGACAAGTGACGCACGGGAGACGAGGGTGACGGTCGGGAGACGAGGACGACGGTCACATGGATGTATATTGACACTGAACAATAAAATATTCGTTCACTGCTGACATAATTTATGTGGCATTTTTTTATATATATACTTCACATCCGCGAAGGAGCGCGACTTAGAAGAAACACTGCTTTCTATTTCTCCTGGTTATATGACACATGATATCTGGTCTATGTATATATTAATACATAAAACAAAGCTACTAACTGTGAATACTTCTGAACGCTTTGCTTCATTTTGGACTATTAAATTTATTCAACTAAAATTATTTAAAGTATCAAGTATAACTTGGTTTATGTCTAAAGCATTTTTTGAAGCGTTTTTCTCAGTAAAGGACAAATTTATGTAATAGCTATGAGCCCTAATATGACAGGCGAGAAATACTTTTTTCATTTGACAAGTATATTCGTCGCAGTATTGAAGTGTTTTCAAGTGAATTAAGTGATTGTGAGATGAAAGTTAGTTACCAATTTGTCCTAGGCACATGTCGATTAAACACTAGGCCTGTTGCATGTGTGTGTGTGTGTGTGTGTGTGTGTGTGTGTGTGTGTGTGTGTACAGGGCCACTACTTAAGCCTGTTTAGCCCTTTTTTGCAACAAATAAACAGGATTGAATATCCTGTTCTAGATGAAATCATTCAAGGGTTCAGTAGTAAACAATCACAATGTTTCTTTCCGGTTTTTTTATTAAGTTTCTTAAAAAACCATAGAAGGGTTTTATATTAACTTTAAAAAGGTCGCACCATAAAACAGTACTCATGAAATTTACACTTGAGTTCACTTAAAAGATAATACACAGTATTATCTTGATTATAGTACTGAACGGCTTTAGTATCATAACACCTTCTCTTCACATAATAACACTTTACTTAACTCAATTCATATGAGACAGAAGACGTAACACTTCAATAATAATTTTCAAGCGAGTTAAGTGTTTTCAAGTGAATTAAGTTACTGTAAACTGTGATGTGGAAGTATATATGAACTTGCAAATATACATTAACCAGGAAGAATCTTAGACAAAGAGTGGAGGTGGCAGCTCGTGTTCTCATAATCATCAGCTCCATCCTAGAAACTAGACTTCCTTTTCGTAATTTTTCTAATTATGTCGATCCTTTTCTCTTTCTTAGTACTTATTCTGAAAGTAATATTTCAGACGTCAAGTAAAATGTGATGGACAGGTGACAATGGTGATGAATGAGAAATGAAGGTGATGGATAAGTGACGTAGATGGAGAGGAATGTGACTGATTATGAGCAAGAACAAGGAATAAGAGTGACGAGGGTAAAGGATGCGTCTCAAGGGTTATGGATGGTCCACATGGGTTATGGACAGGTGACGAGGGTATTTTAAAGGGTTTTCTTAAATATGAAACTACAGTGAAAGACAAACTTCAGGGATACTTATGATCCCTAACATAATAGGAAAGAGCGTGTTTTTTTTTTTTTTTTTTTTTTTAAGTATATTTGCCAAGAAAATTCGTCGGTGCATTTAAATTTATTTCTTTAAGTGTATGAAGCCATTGTAAATTGTGAGAGGAAGGTACATATAAGTTTGTAAATATACATTAACCAGGAAGATTTTCAGCCAAATAGTGGGGTTGGTAGCTGTTCTCATGGATGGCAGCTGGTGTTCTCATGGATGACAGCTGGTGTTCTTATGGATGGCAGCTGGTTTTCTCATGGATGGCAGCTGGTGTTCTCAAGTTGAACCCAATTACTAATCTTCCTTTACGTATTTTCAATTTTATCGATTTACCCTTTTTAATACACTTTTGTCAACACGCTGACCGTCTCCCACCAAGGTAGGGTAACCCGAAAAAGAAACGCTTTCACCACCATTCATACTATCACTGTCTTGCCAGAGTCGCGCAAATGAGACAGTTTAGACGTCACTCTAAACAACAAATATCCGAACCCCACCATTAAAGTGGAGGTACTCTACTTCCCACCTCCAGGACACAAATCGTACTGCAGAAGTGAAGTAAATGGTATAGTCAGGTGACGAGGGTGAGGGACAAGTGACGCACGGGAGACGAGGGTGACGGTCGGGAGACGAGGACGACGGTCACATGGATGTATATTGACACTGAACAATAAAATATTCGTTCACTGCTGACATAATTTATGTGGCATTTTTATATATATATACTTCACATCCGCGAAGGAGCGCGACTTAGAAGAAACACTGCTTTCTATTTCTCCTGGTTATATGACACATGATATCTGGTCTATGTATATATTAATACATAAAACAAAGCTACTAACTGTGAATACTTCTGAACTCTTTGCTTCATTTTGGACTATTAAATTTATTCAACTAAAATTATTTAAAGTATCAAGTATAACTTGGTTCATGTCTAAAGCATTTTTTGAAGCGTTTTTCTCAGTAAAGGACAAATTTATGTAATAGCTATGAGCCCTAATATGACAGGCGAGAAATACTTTTTCATTTGACAAGTATATTCGTCGCAGTACTGAAGTGTTTTCAAGTGAATTAAGTGATTGTGAGATGAAAGTTAGTTACCAATTTGTCCTAGGCACATGTCGATTTGACACTAGGCCTGTTGCATATGTGTGTGTGTGTGTGTGTGTGTGTGTGTGTGTGTGTGTGTGTGTGTGTGTGTGTGTGTGTGTGTGTGTGAGAGATATGAACTTGTAAATATACATTAACCAGGAAGAGTCTTAGACAAATAGTGGAGTTGACAGCTCGTGTTCTCATGATCATCAGGTTCACAGCTATGAATCCTTCCTTTTTGTAATTTATTTCCCAATTATGTCGATCCTTTTGTCTCTTTTTAGTACTTATTCTGAAAATATTTCAGAAATCAAGTAAAATGTGATAGACAGGTGACAATGGTGACGAATGGGGAATGAATGTGATGGATAAGTGACGTAGGAAGAGAGGAATAAATGTGACTGATTATGAAGAAGAACAGGGAATGAGAGTGACGAGGATAACAGATAAGTATCAAGGGTAATGGATAGTGCACGAGGGTGATGGACGGGTGATAAGGGTGAATGAAGGATGATGAGGGTGAATGAAGGATGAGGGTGAATGAAAGGTGAGGAGGGTGATATATGGAGGACGAGGGTGATTACGGGTGACGAGGGTGATGGACGAGTCACATGGATGTACAGTGACACTGGACAACAATAAGATAAGATTTCGTTCGGATTTTTAACCCCGGAGGGTTAGCCACCCAAGATAACCCAAGAAAGTCAGTGCGTCATCGAGGACTGTCTAACTTATTTCCATTGGGGTCCTTAATCTTGTCCCCCAGGATGCGACCCACACCAGTCGACTAACACCCAGGTACCTATTTGCTGCTAGGTGAGCAGGACAACAGGTGTAAGGAAACGTGTCGAAATGTTTCCACCCGCCGGGAATCGAACCCGGGCCACCGGGCCGGCCACCAGGCCACCGGGCCAGCCACCAGGCATCAGTGTTTGTGTTCATTATAAACTCAACTGTGTTGACTTGAAATCAGAAGTCACAAGTGACCCAACATATCCGAATCTTTAGAGAAATATGAATTTCTTCAGGCACTGTCATGAAATAAAGTTCAATGAACACCACCATATGTATGTACATGTTCAATTCTCGTTAACTCAACTCGGAAAATACAAAAAAAAAAATATTGCTCTATATATATTTAGAAATCCTTACATAAGAACATAAGAAAGAAGGAGCACTGCAGCAGGCCTACTGAATATTAAAATGGTATAAAATACCGACAAGTTGTTAGGTAAGACACATATGCAACAGTTAGGTATCTTTATTTTAAAACGTTTCGCCTACACAGTAGGCTTCTTCAGTCGAGTACAAAAAAGTTGATAGAAGCAGAAGAGACTTGAAGACGATGTAATCAGTCCATCACCCTTGAAGTTTTGAGGTGGTCAGTCCCTCAGTCTGGAGAAGAGTATTGTTCCATAGTCTGAAACAATATGGAGTTGAAGTGACAGGATGGACTACATTCCTACCTCTTCTAGTGGCCTACATCTCACCTCCTGGCGGTATATAAGGCTCCATCCTGTCACTTCAACTCAATATTGTTTCAGACTATGGAGCAGTACTCTTCTCCAGACTGAGGGACTGACCACCTCAAAATTTCAAGGGTGATGGACTGATTACATCGTCTTCACGTCTCTTCTATCAACTTTTCTGTACACGACTGAACAAGCCTACTGTGTAGGCGAAACGTTTCGAAATAAAGATACCTAACTGTTGCATATGTGTCTTACCTAACAACAGCAGGCCTACTGGCCCATGCGACGCAGGTTCAATTCTCCTACCGGCTTAAGCCAATGCCTTAATCTAGTCAGGTCAGGTCATGTTCACTTAAGGAAGGAGCACCGCTTCTGACCTAGTAGCACAAGCTAGTCAGGTCAAACTCACACCCACCCACATTCACTCACGTACTTATCTAACCTATTTTTAAAACTACACAACGTCTTAGCCTCTATGACGGTACTCGGGAGTTTGTTCCACTCATTCAAAACTCTATTACGAAAGCAGTGCTTTTCTATATCCTTCCTGAATCTGAATTTTTCCAGCTTAAAGCCATTGATGAGAGTCCTGTCTAGGCTAGACATTTTTAGCACGCTATTCACATCCCCTTTATTTATTCCTGTTTTCCATTTATACGCCTCGATCATATCTCCCCTAATTCTACGCCTTTCGAGAGAGTGCAGATTCAGGGCCCTCAGTCTATCCTCATAGGGAAGATTTCTGATACATGGGATCAACTTTGTCATCCTCCTCTGTACGTTTTCCAGAGCATTTATATCCATTCTGTAATACGGTGACCAGAATTGTGCAGCATAATCTAAATGAGGCCTAACCAAGGATATATAGAGTTGAAGAATAACCTGAGGACTTCTATTATTTATACTTCTCGCTATGAAGCCAAGGATTCTGTTAGCTTTATTGCGAACACTTTTGCACTGTTGTCTTCGCTTCAGATTACTGCTAACCAAAACTCCTAAATCCTTTTCGTAATCAGTAAAATTAAGATCTACATTTAGTTTATATGTGGCATGGTTATTTTCCTGTCTAACATTTACAACTTTGCATTTGTCTATATTAAACTGCATCTGCCACTTCTCCGACCACTGCAGTTTATTCAATTATCCTGGAGTGTTCTAAAGTCCTCATTAGAATGAATTGGACGGCGTATTTTGGTGTCATCAGCAAATTTACTTATGTCGCTATTTATTCCCTCATCTGTGTCGTTTATGTAAATTGTGAACAACAAAGGGCCCAACACTGACCCCTGCGGAACACCGCTTGTGACGTGCCCCCATTCTGATTTCTCCCCATTTATGCAAACTCTCTGCTGCCTATTTGTCAACCATGCCTCTACCCGAGAAAAAAATTCTCCTCCTATTCCGTGTGCCTTAAGTTTCCTCAATAGCCTCTGATGTGGAACTCTATCGAAAGTCTTACTGAAGTCCATATACACTATCATATTCAGTACCATGATCTACCTCCTCAAATACCTTAGTGAAAAAAGTTAGTAAATTCGTAAGACAGGAACGCCCCTTTGTAAAACCGTGTTGAGATTCATTAATCAATCTGTGCCTATCAAGATGGCTACGAATTGCCTCGGCAATTATTGATTACATAAATTTTCCCACTATGGAGGTAAGGCTTATTGGTCTATAGTTCGAAGCTAAGGACCTGTCACCTGCCTTGTAAATAGGTAGTGCATTTGCAATTTTCCACTTGTCTGGCACTATGCCAGTTTGAAGTGATATATTGAAAAGATTAGCCAAAGGTATGCTAAGTTCCTTTAGACATTCCTTTAACACCCTTGCAAACAGTTCATCAGGGCCTGGGGATTTGTTAGGTTTTAGTTTCTCTATTTGTCTGAGGATCATGTCACTAGTTACCCTAATCATGCATAATTATCGTCCTATTCTACATAATTCATTATTTCTGGAATCTCGCTAGTATCTTCCTGAGTAAAAGGTGAGAGGGAGTAAGTGGTTAAAAGTTCACACATTTCCTTATCACTGTCAGTGATCTGACCTGAGTTACTCTTAAGTGGGACTATTTTGTCCCTTATCTTACTTCTGTATATTTGAAAGACCTCTTTTGGGTTAGTCTTCGAATCCCTTGCGACTTTAGCCTCATAATCCCTTTTTGCTTTTCTTATTCATTTTTCCTCTCTTTAAATGAATATTTTGATTTAACTGCCCCTCCCCTCTTTTGATATGCCTATATATGCCTCTCTTTTGACCAGTGAGATGTTTTAATCTATTGTTTATCCATTTGAGATCATTTTTGTTAGATCTGATTTCCCTACTCGGAACAAAAGTTGTCTGGGCAGCAATAACTATGCTCTGAAAAACGTCATATTGGCCAACACCACCACCTACTTGACCCAAAGTCAGGTCATTCCAATTTAGCCCACCCAGGTAATTTCTGAGCCCCATGAAGTCGGCCAAGCGAAAGTCTGGGACAGAGACTTGATTGCAGTTATCTGGGTAATTCCCTATATTGAAACTAAGTGATTTGTGATCGCTTTCCCCAAGCTCATCATTAACCTTGAGATTATTAACTAGTGATTCCATGTTGGCAAGAACCAAGTCAAGCAGATTGTTTCCTCTAGTTGGTTCTGTCACAAATTGTTTTAAAAAGCAATCTTGGGACCCCCATGAAGCTCCAGGTTTTCTCAAGATTTCCTGTCACATTGTTCCAATCAATTTGTCTAAACTTTAAAATTTCAAATTAACACATTTTCATATCTAGACGCCTTATGAATTTCGTCCCATAGCAACTTACTTATCAAGGCTTGGAGGTATGTAAATCCCACCCAAAATTAATTTTTCACGACCCTCGAGACTCTGTAGGCAAACAGATTCTGTGTCCTATCAGTGTGGAATAGTTTACAACCCTGAATGTTGCATTCAGAAGGAATTTCCCTATATTTCAGGTTTAACCAGGTCTCTGTTATAGCAATAGTATCTATATTACCTGCACTTGCATGTAATCTTAGCTCATCTATCTTATTTCAACGAGTGATTAGCTCCTTAGGGAGCTAGTCACTCGTTGCCCTCTATCTTTGTTTGTTGATCAGTTGCTTTGCCTTTACTAGCAACTTTATTTTGAATATTGTCTTTTAACCATATCCCTGAGGTATCCTGGTAATATCTGCTGTTTTCAACCCTGATGCTGCAATCTGATTGTTTCCCTACGTGTTGACTTGATTCTAATTTCAGACTCAGAATTTTCGAATCACCTCAGTAGCAAACTTTTTTTGATCAATGTAATATTTATTGCATTTGCTTATATCTTATGATGAATGAATGTTATATGCACATATGGAAGCAATGTGCACGTATGTGCTCCCCATTACAACTTAATAATACATTAAGCATTAATGCTGACTAATAATTACTATAACATATATACGAGTGTAAATAATATAACACAAAAATAAATAAACCAAAGTTCAATGTTAAGTCGCCATGAACGAGGCTGTGCGCAGGTCCTTCACATAATTAGTGTGCGTCAATTTATATATTTACTGCCCGTCCGCGAAGGAGCGAAACTTATGATTGAGGTGTATAAATGGAAAGCAGGAATTAATAAAGGGGATGTAAATAGCGTGCTAAAAATATGTAACAGACAGGACTCGCAGCAATAGCTTTAAATTGGAAAAATTCAGATTTAGGAAGGATATAGGAAAGCACTCGTTTGGTAATAGAGTTGTGGATGAGTGGAACAAACTCCTGAGTGCCGTCATAGACGCCAAGACATTGCGTAGTTTTAAAAATAGGTTGGATAAATACATGAGTGGATGTGTGAGGGTGTGAGTTGGACCTGACTAGCTTGTGCTACTAGGTCGGAAGCAGTGCTCCTCCCTTAAGTGACGTTTGTGACCTCACTAGGTCAAGGCATTGGCTTAATCCGGTGGGGAGAATTGGAGCTGCCTCGAATAAACCAGTGGGCCTGTTGTAGTCTTCCTTATTTCTTATGTTAACACTGATTACCGTCACTACTGGCTATATCACGACACACATTATGATGCCTGGCCAGTATGTATATGATCATCATATAACGGAACTAAGATACTTATTTCTAAATGGGATAGGAAGTTTTTGGGTCATTTTGGACCATTAAGTTTACTGAACTGAATACGAAAAAGATATTCTTTAAGTGTTTTTGTAAACTTTCAATTTCAGTTAAAGGACAAACTTTAAGGATAACTAAGTTACATGAGATGAAGGGAAAAACACTTTTATTTTTCAAGTCAATATACTAAGTATATTCGTCGATGTGAAGTTATTAAAAATTCTGAGGTGTTCTCATGTTCACCTGGTCGAACCAATGCCTTTGTGACTTCCTTTTTTTTTCAACTCATTTTCCCTCTTTAGTACTTTTTTTTTTTTTTAACACGCTGACCGTCTCCCACCGAGGCAGTGTGACCGAAAAAGAAACACATTTACCATCATTCACACTATCACTGTCTTGCAGATACGGCAGTTTAGATGTCACTCTAAACAGCAAATATCTCAAAAGCATCTATTAGAGTGCTGTTGCAGATGTCAAGAAAAATGTGACGGATAGGTGAAGATGGTGATGGATGGGAAATGAGGATGATGGATAAGTAAATAGGATAAACAGGAATAAGTTTGACAGATGAGCAAAATCAGGGAAAAAGAGTGGCGGATAGGTAAAGAGGGTAAAGAATAGTTCTGAAGAGTAAGAGTGAGATGGGCGGGTGACGAAGGTGATGGACGGGTGACGAAGGTGATGGACGGGTGACGAAGGTGATGGACGGGTGACGAAGGTGATGGACGGGTGACGAAGGTGATGGACGGGTGACGAAGGTGATGGACTGGTGACGAAGGTGATGGACGGGTGACGAAGGTGATGGACTGGTGACGAGGTGATGGACGGGTGACGAAGGTGAGACGGGTGACGAAGGTGATGGACGGGTGACGAAGGTGATGGACGGGTGACGAAGGTGATGGACGGGTGACGAAGGTGATGGACTGGTGACGAAGGTGATGGACGGGTGACGAAGGTGATGGACGGGTGACGAAGGTGATGGACTGGTGACGAAGGTGATGGACTGGTGACGAAGGTGATGGACGGGTGACGAAGGTGATGGACGGGTGACGAGGATGGTGCACGAGTGACGAGGATGGTGCACGGGTGACGAGTGTGATGGACGGGTGAGGAGGATGGTGCACGGGTGACGAGGGTGATGGACGGGTGACGAGGATGGTGGACGGGTGACGAGGATGGTGGACGGGTGACGAGGATGGTGGACGGGTGACGAGGATGGTGGACGGGTGACGAGGGTGATGAACAGGTGACGAGGGTGATGAACAGGTGACGAGTGTGATGGACGGGTGACGAGGGTGGACAGATGACGAGGGTATTTTCACGGCTTTTCTTCAACACGCAGCAATATTAATTAAACGACAAGCTTTGGTTCGTTTTGGACCATTAAGTTTATTCAATTAAGTGTCAAGTATAAACTTCTTGTCTATTTCTAAAGTATTTTCTTGAAGCGTTTTTCTCAATATTCAGGTTCAGTAAAGAACAAATTTATGTAATAGCTGTGATCTCTAACATGACAGGAGTGAGATACTTTTTCATTTGACAAGTATATTCGTCGCAGTGTAAGTGTTTTCAAGTGAATTAAGTGATTGTGAGATGAAAGTATATATGAACTTGTAAATATACATTAACCAGGAAGAGTCTTAGACAAATCGTGGAGTTGACAGCTCGTGTTCTCATGATCATCAGGTCCATTACTGAGAACTGCTGACGCTTCCTTTTTGTAATTTTTCCAGTTATGTCGATCTGTTTCTCTTTTTTAAGTACTTATTCTGAAAATAATATTTCAGTCAAGTAAAATGTGATGGACAGGTGACAATGAATGGGAAAAGAAGTTGATGGATAAGTGACGTAGATGGAGAGGAATAAATGCGAGTGATTATGAGGAAGAACAGGGAATAAGAGTGACGAGGGTAAAAGATAAGTATCAAGGGTAATGGATAGAGCACGAGGGTGATGGACGGGTGATGGGGGTGATGGACGAGTGACGAGGGTGATGGACGAGTGACGAGGGTGATGGACGAGTGACGAGGGTGATGGACGGGTCACATGGATATACAGTGACATTGGACAGCATTGATGTCTACTACTGACATGAATGTTTGTGTTCATTATAAGCTCACATGTGTTGACTTCAAATCAGAAGTCACAAGTGACCCAACACGCCAAAATCTTTAGATAAATATGCATTTCTTCAGGCATTGTTATTAAATAAAGCTGAATGAACAATCACCATAAATACGTGTTCAGTTCTCTTTAACTCGTCAGCATCTCGGAAAATACAAAAAAGAGAGAGAAATATTACTCTTTATATAACTAGGAATCCTTACATGTTGAGTTAATTCTTATATCAGACTCAAAATTTTTGAATCACTTCAGTGGCAATTTTTTGGGGGATTCAAGTAATGATTATTGTATTAGCTTATATCTTATGATTAATTTTATATGCACATATGGAAGTAATGTGCACGTCCAGATGTTTTCCACCCTTATCGGAGATCGAACGAAAGACCTCAGTGTGTGAGCTGAGTACGCTACCAACCGAACTACGGGACACCTTAATGACAATCAAGAGACACCGCCTTCAGAACGATGATTTGGAAATAAAGTATTAGAAATAGTGAAAGATTCAATCTAAACAGTGTTTAATATTTGTATACACGGTTTAGAAAAACCGACAAGTTGATAAATATAGAGCTACACTGAAAGGTAACTTTTAACTCAGACTTAAAAGTCACAATATCGTAGGCACAATAAACTAAGGGAGGAACCGTGAGGAACTCCATCGCTACCACGCAACATTATTAGTAACATAACCACTACTGATAAACTTGGTCAGTTTTTACCTCAGAAAGATGTCTGCTTCACGTTTTGATGTGTCATTTTACCTAGCAGGTTTGCTTTAATCCACAATTCATGTTATTTAAATTTTTTTTTAATATTCATAACAAAATCTTAAAAATTTACCTATTCTAATCTTATCGCTGATCACCAACATGGGTTCCACGTTTAGCCAACCTCATTCCAAGATGAATATGACTCCATCATTTTCTGGATATTTCCAAAGATTTTGACAGGTCTCAAAACTCCAGCCCGTCGCGCTAGCCACTAGACCAGCTAGCCACAATAAGATTCATCCAACTAGGTATATTTCTACACCATAGGAAAGTTAGCACAGGCACCTCTGTGACCACAAATACAAGTTTTTACAGACGAATCTCCAGCTAGCGTGGCCGTGACGAACTCTAGCTCAAGTCCCTTCACTGCCGTCAACATGACTTAAGAAATCGTAATGAGTTTTGAGACTCTATGACCGCGGGTTCAATCCCGGCCGGGGGTATGGTTTATTTTGACAGGTAAAATTAGTTTTTTTTTTTTTTGACCAAGCTACCATCATTCGTTTTTTCACTTTCACTCTGCATTTCCTTCCCTAATAAAACCCTCTCTTTTGCTGTAAATGATTCGACTTGTGTCTGTGCATTAGCTGTAGTGTTGTCTCCTGTAACCTTTTTCTCAGGATTCATTAATGATCACAGTACAACCAGTGCTAATGATTAGTTAGCACTCTTCTTCAGGCTTCAGAAATGGTCCTTCTGCAGCTCTCACCTTCTCCATTTTTTGTAACAAAAACATCAAAGGAGATACGCAAGACCTACGCTGTACCAAGGTATTATAATGTTTCTGTGTCAGACAAGCACCATATTACTGATGATATCCAATACCGATCTAATAAAAAGACCCATGTGCAGCACTTGGGTATCTTCATATTCGACTGAAGAAACCTGTTCTACAGGCAAAACGTTTCGGTAGTAACTTGTCGGTATGAGGTAAGAAATCACCAGTTGAAGGTGAAACCCATATTGGGGATAAGAGAGATTACAGTCGGCAAGATGTTCAAGATGATTTGAATTAGGAATTGATTAAACATGCTTTCACAATATTATGAAGTGACGATAACCAGTTGATATTTAAAGAACTGAAGCAGCCATCTTTCTGAGGAACAATCTGAACCAGAGTGACTGAGGGAAAAGCTTTTGAAATAAGGTTATGGTTGTTCAGACTCCGAGGAACTTCGAGTGTGCCGCAGCCCTCACTGCCATCTAACGGACCGCTGCAAAACTTCAGATTTCCTTGTGTCTTAGTTTCTTTAGTTTCTACTCCTGGTAGTATTAACCCTTACCTGGTGTGGGCTGGAGTTTGGAGAATCACTTTATTTCCACTCTTCTCCTGATCAGGTAAGGTGATCTACAAGGAGTATTTCATTTTTGTTTCTAACCTGGTTACCAGTAATAAAACTGAAGTAAATTTACCCACTCTATCTTTCTTCACTGTTATACTTAACCATCTTGTAATCAGTTTTTTTTTTCATTATCAGCTCTGCTGCTGGTTTGGTCATCCAGAGTAGACGCTTGGTCTATTGGAGCGAGAACCCAGTCAACGGGACATTGTGGGACATAGCGACTCTTCAGCTCGTCTTGATATCTTGAGAGATATACTACGAATCAGTATTGACAAGATTTCCTGAACATCGGACCAACATCGCCCACCCAGGACAACTAACATCAGTTCCTCACAACATCCCAAGATCTTCTGGACTTAGAAGATTCTCCTGCCATAATTTCGCACTGGAACCAACGGCGGCCAAATTTTTATTTTATTTTTAATTAAAATACAGAATTTTCATTATTATTCCTCTTAAGCTATTCATTACTCATTTTTCCATACTTCTGTTCAGGCGGAAGGCTGTTCCCTGACAGTGACAGTTCTAATTACGTTCATCTTAATGATAACTGGTTCAGTTACAGCATGACTGTCTCACGCCTACAGTGTCTAAGTCCCTGACAGTTCCTCAGTTTATTACTTTCGCGATACTGTGACAATGAGCTGAAAGATATTTTTTCATTGTAGGTCACCATTAAATTCTGTTTACACTGACATTTTTCACTATTTCTTTTTACATATTTCCTCATTATTATTCTCTAGGCAGTGCATGTGTCTAATGCCATTCTAAGAACTCGCCTCTCTAATCTTTACTCCCCAAATAATGTCTTAATTATTTTGTCAGTTACTAAATTTATCTTTATTGAGAGATTTAAAGATCTTTTTCCAAGATTCCTTTTAATTAAAGTGAAAGACGGAGGTATTAAATTATTTTGAAATCGTCATTGACCAGGAAGAATGGTATCCAGAGTGTGGGTTTGACCGCTGGTGTTCTCAAGATCATCAGGTCGAACTCATGATGTGAACACCTTCCTTTTATTTATAAGTGTTGCATATGTTTGTATTTTTTTGTGCAACATTTTTTCCTTTTTATCACATACATTCTGTAATGAATAATGCTGCAGTAGGTTAAGAGTTGATGGATTGATGACGGTGGTGAGTGACGAGGGCGACAGACAAGTGGCTAGGGTGATAAATGAGTGACAAGGGTGATGAATGGGTGAAGAGGGTGACAGACAAGTGACTAATGTAGTTAAAAATTATTTTACAATGATGTTGTTACATTGTGCCTTTATTCACACACACACACACACACACACACACACACACACACACACACACACACACACACACACACACAAATGCCTTTTTTTTTTGTTTTGAGTGTGAGGAGGGTACATAACAGGTGTTTGCATTTCTCGTCTATCACTTTTCTCTTACTATTTATATATTCTGCAGAAGTGTTGCAGAAGGGGATTACAAGCAAGAAGTGTTGAAGTGAGAATTATGGTTATGGCAAAGCCATTACTAATACTGTCTGAGTTCAGATACTCAGCGACAGGAGAGTTGGATCCTCTACACTGAGGTTCTTAGCACCCAAGTATGTCACGAAATGGGAGTAAATAATGTACTTGGTACCTGTGACGGTGTGGTGATTCCCACTGTCAAGCTGACTGACAGTAACACCTGTGTAGTCCCTCAAGTATAATGATGTCATGACTAAACTGCTAGTCACCACCTGATATTGTACACGTGACTACTACAAGACATGGTTCTCCTGGCTATCTCATGAAAGTGCACCTGGTTACCTCATGAAAGTGCACCTGGTTACCTCATGAAAGTGCACCTGGCTACCTCATAAAAGTGCTCCTGGCTACCTCATGAAAGTGCACCTGGCTACCTCATAAAAGTGCTCCTGGCTACCTCATGAAAGTGCACCTGGCTACCTCATAAAAGTGCTCCTGGCTACCTCATGAAAGTGCACCTGGCTACCTCATAAAAGTGCTCCTGGCTACCTCATGAAAGTGCTCCTGGCTACCTCATGAAAGTGCACCTGGCTACCTCATGAAAGTGCACCTGGCTACCTCATGACAGTGCACTTGGCTACAACCTAACATGGTGCACATGGCCCATCCAGCGCAATTTCTAGTTGATCTAACTTCTTTGGTGATATTTTCAATCATGAACCTTTTTGTCCTGTTCTCGAAACCTTTTTCTTTATTAATATAAGAAATAAATGCATTTTTGAAGCTTAATTAGGAAGAGCCGTAGTGAGACAGTGGGAATGGCATCCTGTATCCTTAAGAAATCAGGTGGAGCCCACTGCCACTAACTTCTTTTCTTAAATACTGACGATGACTGCAGTCATCACGAGGAGCATTTTACTTGACCTTCTTTAATATTTTCTCAAATAAGTCATGATAAAAGTAATATAATGGGTGTAGCTATTATTTTCTGAGTTCAGCCTCTCAGTGTCAGTCGTCAATGATCCACTTAAGTTCTTAGCAATTGTGTGTGTTGGGGGACTGTCAGACTATGTCCAAATTTTCCTCCATGTTACATCTGGAAAATGAAGGAGGTGGAAGGAATACGAACAGAAACAGAACTGCATTCGTAATAACCACAGTGAAACAATAGTGAAATTCCAAGCGTTTTTCGTGATTTCACGAAATCACGAAAAACGCTTGGAATTTTATTATTTTCACTGATTATTTTTCGCAGTGTGATGTCACCTGTTTACTGTCATCTTACTGCAGAAACAGATCTATAGACTAAGTGATTTGTTAGCAATTTAAGAGTGTAAAAGAATTTTTTAAAAACAATCTGAATAAATACATAGACACAAGTAAAAACACATCAGGTAAATACCAAAAAGGCACAATACTGTGACTGGAAAGATACACAAATAACCCGCATATAGAAGAAAGGAGCTTACGACGACGTTTCGGTGACTATATAAATAGTCCAAGTCGGACCGAAACGTGGTTGTAAGCTCCTCTCTTCTATATCCGGGTTATTTGTGTACACATCAGGTAGTTGAGACAACGAAGTAACTGCCACTGCTAAAGGAAATCACAATACCTCAAAAATCTAGGGTGCCATGAGTCAACTTACGAGCGGTGGTCCATGGCACCATGGACCACCGCCGGATACGGTACACCAGCCTACCACCTGGCAAAAATAATTCAGATTTTTATAATACTGCAAAGTAGCATATCCCCCCTCCCCCTCACTTAGCACATACATCTTGTGCAACGGTCTGGGACTTTCAGGCACAATACTATCTAGAGTTTACAGAAAACGATGTGAAAAACACAAAACCAGCGAGTGGCAGTTCTGTGGGCGACAACGCTTTGTTAATGAGAGAGGTCAGAGAATGGCCAGACTGGTTCAAGTTAAGAGGAAGGTAACAGTAACGTGTGTAACCACGCGTTACAACAATGGTATGCAAAAAAGTGTCTCTGAGCACTCAACACGTCATACCTTGAAGTGGATGGGCAACAGCAGTAGATCAAACCAGGTTCCAGTTCTGTCAGCCGAGAACAGGAAACTGAGGCTACAGTGGGCTCACGCTCACCAAAACTAGACACTTGAAGACTGGAAAAACGTCGCCTGGTCTGATGGATCGAGATTTGTGCTGCGACATGCTGATGGTAGTGTCAAAATTTGATGTAAATCTTTGGGACGCGATGGAATGGGAGATTCGCAGCGTGATGTCCAGCCAACAAATCTTCAGCAACTGCGTGATGCCATCATGTCGACATAGACCAGGTTCTCTAAGGAATATTTCCAGCGCCTTGTTGAATCCATGCTACGAAGAATTCAGGCAGTTCTGGGGTAGTCAAAGAGGGACCCCTCCTAGCACAGAGATGTATCTAGTAAAGCAGCCATTGCGTGTAGCTAATTTAATAAAAAAGTAAGACCGTTTCTTATATCAGAATAAATATTCTCTCTCAGTCCACAACAGGATTCGAACCTACACACTCTGATACAGTGTGTGTGCAGGTTCGAATCCTGCTGTGGACAGAGATAGTGTTTGTTGAAAGTTCGTTTTTTTTGCGAATTAAGCACTTACATCAGAATATTTAAACCCACAGACTAGTCATAGAGATGACGGAAAGAACTTCAGTATCAGGTTGGTAAAACGACCGGAATGACTTGTATCAGGTGGACGAAAACCCCATACTCAGTTTCAAGAGTAGATACGACAGTGTTTCGGAGGGTAGGAGCCTGTGATGCCGGTTGACTGAAGGCATAGACGCACGAACAGTTTCTAGGTCCCACAAATTCAGCTCGGTGATGACATTTATTGAGAAGACGTTTCGCCCATCACGGACTGTATACAATCACTGGTGGACGAAACATCTCAATAAATGCCATAAACTTCGCAATGTGTTATAGTCGCGTACCTGACCGATATAATATGCAACTGATAGGTACAACTTAAGTACACACACACCCACACATACACACACACACACAACTGAGGAGGAAGTGAAGCTGCTAAGTGACCTGATACCTCAAAAGCAATGGGACCGGACATCTCCCCGTGGGTCCTTAGAGAGGGAGCAGAAATGCTGTGTGTCCCATTAACCACAATCTTCAACACATCCCTTGAAACTGGGCAACTACCTGAGGTATGGAAAACGGCAAATGTAGTTCCCATTGTTAAAAAAAGGAGACAGAAAAGAGGCGCTAAACTACAGACCAGTGTCACTGACGTGTAGAGTATGCAAAGTCATGGAAAAGATTATCAGGAGGAGAGTAGTGGAGCACCTGGAACGGAACAAACGTATAAATGACAACCAGCACGGTTTCATGGAAGACAAATCCTGTGTCACAAACCTTCTGGAGTTTTATGATAAAGTAAAAGAAGTAAGAGACGAGAGAGAGGGGTGGGTTGATTGCATCTTCCTGGACTGCAAGAAGGCCTTCGACACAGTTCCTCACAAGAGATTAGTGCAGAAACTAGAGGATCAGACACGTATAACGGGGAGGCCGCTTCAATGGATCAGAGAATACCTGACTGGGAGGCAACAACGAGTCATGGTACATGATGAGGTATAACAGTGGGCACCTGTGACGAGCGGAATCCCACAGGGGTCGGTCCTAGGACCAGTGCTATTTTTAGTATATGTGAATGACATGATGGAAGGGATAGACTAAGAGGTGTCCCTGTTAGCAGTTGTGAAGTTAATGAGGAGAATTAAGTCAGATAAGGATCAGGCAGTCCTTCAAAGAAACCTGGAAAGGCTGGACACGTGGTCCAGCAACTGGCTTCTCGAATTCAACTCTGCCAAATGCAAAGTCATGAAGATCGGAGAAGGGCAAAGAAGACCGCAGACAGAGTATAGGCTAGGTGGCCAACGACTGCAAACCTCGCTCAGGGAGAAAGATCTTGACTTGAGTTGGCGTGAGTATAACACCGAACACGTCTCCGGAAGCACACAATCAACTAGATAACTGCTGCAGCATATGGACGCCTGGCAAACCTGAGATTAGCATTCCGATGCCTAATTAAGGAATCATTCAAGACACTGTACACCGTGTACGTCAGGCCCATACCGGAGTATGCAGCAACAGTTCGGAACCCGCACCGGGTCAAGCACGTTAAAAAATTAGAGAAAGTGCAAAGGTTTGCGACAAGGTTAGTTCCAGAGCTAAGAAGAATGTCCTACGAAGAAAGGTTGAGGGAAATCGGCCTGACGACACTGGAGGACAGGAGGGATAGGGGAGACATGATAACGACATACAAAATACTGCGTGGAATAGACAAGGTGGACAGAGACAAGATGTTCCAGAGATGGGACACAGAAACAAGGGGTCACTCTTGGAAGATGAAGACTCAGAAGAGCTACAGGGATGTTAGGAAGCATTTCTTCAGTCATAGAGTTGTCAGGAAGTGGAACAGTCTGGCGAGCGATGTAGTGGAGGCAGGAACCATACATAGCTTGAAGACGAGGTATGATAAAGCTCATGGAGCAGGGAGAGAGAGGACCTAGTAGCGTTCAGTGAAGAGACGGGGCCAGGAGCCGAGTCTCGACCTCTGTAACTACAATTAGGTGAGTACACACACACAAAACTCATGGAGAAGCGAGAGAGAAAACCTAGTAGCGGTCAGTGAAGACGCGGGGCCAGGAGCTGACACTCGACCCCTGCAACCACAAAGAGGTGAGTACAAAGTGGTGAGTACGCGCACACACAGCAGAAAGCAACAACACTAGAAGCTCACAGAGGTGGATTAAGTATGACTAGTTGTCAAGCGTCGGATTGACCCTTGCTGGGATTACCACCCATGGATGGGGGTGGAGGACGGGGCGAAGTGGAGGAGGAGGAGGAGGAGGGAAGGGGGGGGGCAGACATTACAGACGAGCGGATTAACGATGATTTACTGATATCAAATTAGGGACTGGAGAACCTAGACATCATTAGGCTCACAAAGATTACAAAGCATAAAATATCACACAACCTCCTAGCGTGTATTCCATTTTTATGCGGGGAGGGGGAAGGGATGCTGGAAGGGGAGGGGGATAAGGGATGCTGGTTGACTAGAAGGGGTGTAGGCGGGGAGAGGGGTGGAGACATGTCCAAAAGTTAATTTGCATCTGGTGTAAGTTGGTAAAAACCCTCGCAGTGAGTAACAATTGATGGGAGGAAACAGTGACGATCACAGTGAAAGTGCGTTTACAAAATATTTTACACTAATATATATATATATATATATATATATATATATATATATATATATATATATATATATATATATATATGTCGTGCCGAATATGTAAAACTGGTCAATTAGCAAGAACTCATTTAAAATTAAGTCCTTTTTGAAATTTTCTCTTATACGTTTAGAGATATATTTTTTTCATTAATGTTAATGTAAAACTTTTTAATTTTGCACCAAAAGAATCTTAGAAAACTTACCTAACCTTATTATAACAAGAGCAATTTATTTTAGCCTAACCCAACTAAATATATTTTAGATTTGTTTACAATAATTTAATACTAAACAAACCCAGTGAAATATATTTTTTTCGTTAGGTTCAGAATGATTTTGGCGAAATTATTGCATACACAAATTTTCACTTGTCCTATATGGCAAGATGAGCGTTGCTATTTAAGCCAAGATCGCAAGTTCTGCCTATTCGCCACGACATTATATATATATATATATATATATATATATATAATTACACACACACACTGCTCTTAACAATTAATAAACGCTGCCCATGACAGGCAGTACACACACTGTCCATGACAGGCAGTACACACACTGCCCATGACAGGCAGTACACACACTGCCCATGACAGGCAGTACACACACTGCCCATGACAGGCAGTACACACACTGCCCTTGACAGGCAGTAAACACACTGCCCTTGACAGGCAGTAAACACACTGCCCTTGACAGGCAGTAAACACACTGCCCTTGACAGGCAGTAAACACACTGCCCTTGACAGGCAGTGCACACACTGCCCATGACAGGCAGTAAACACACCGCCCTTGACAGGCAGTAAACACACCGCCCTTGACAGGCAGTGCACACACTGCCCATGACAGGCAGTAAACACACCGCCCTTGACAGGCAGTAAACACACCGCCCTTGACAGGCAGTAAACACACCGCCCTTGACAGGCAGTAAACACACTGCCCTTGACAGGCAGTAAACACACTGCCCTTGACAGGCAGTAAACACACTGCCCTTGACAGGTAGTAAACACACTGCCCTTGACAGGCAGTAAACACACTGCCCTTGACAGGCAGTAAACACACTGCCCTTGACAGGCAGTAAACACACTGCCCTTTCACAGGCAGTAAACACACTGCCCATGACAGGCAGTAAACACACTGCCCCTGACAGGCAGTAAACACACTGCCCATGACAGGCAGTAAACACACTGCCCATGACAGGCAGTAAACACACTGCCCTTGACAGGCAGTAAACACACTGCCCCTGACAGGCAGTAAACACACTGCCCATGACAGGCAGTAAACACACTGCCCTTGACACAGAGCTGAGGGATATCCAACAAGCTCCCTAACCGCATTTACTCAAAATTCTGGAGTCAGTATATAATAATTTCATTGTAAAACCTCACAATATATATATATATATATATATATATATATATATATATATATATATATATATATATATATATATATATATATATATATTGTTCCAACTGGCAATTGCGTTGGTTCATATTAAACTAGAACAACAATGAACGCTTAAATATACTATGAAATTCGAGAATTAGTTCATAATCCTTTAATTGGCCATATGCTGAGACCTGAAGCTCTGGATGACCAGAATTTACTGAATACAAACTTTAAATACCTGGATGGCTGCCGATGCCAGAGTAAAATATATATAAAGTTAATTCCGGCGTAAATAGTGCAATAATGACCTTTAAATCCTGGTTAGATAATAGCGCTTCTGTGTAAAACCTAATTAGGGGACAATTGGTGTTTAAACGTAAGTCTTCAGTGTGCGGCCACTAATTTGATATCTCTTGTAAATGCCATATTTCCCTGCGAGTTAAATTAAATTGAAAGAGTTAATTATATCAACATTTAATTCTACGACGCGAGACAGGCTCCAAGCTTTTATGTTGTCGTTCTTGTGGCCAGTCAAGCCGAAAACACAATACTGCCTAACTTCATTAGTCGCGGTATTTTGTAGAAAGGATTTTGATGAGAATAATTATTTGAAAGTGAATTGTCGCGGTGAGTCCCGTGTGTGTGTGTGTGTGTGTGTGTGTGTGTGTGTCTGTGTGTGTGTGTGTGTGTGTGTGTGTGTGTGTGTGTGTGTGTGTGAGAGAGAGAGAGAGAGAGAGGCAGGCCATGTCCACTACCACGCTATCTCTAATTCTAATTCTCCAAATGTGAAATGTAGCTGAGGTAATTTTGAACGGAGAAAGATGAGCTACATTGAGATGAACACGCACGCACGCGCACACACAAACACATACACACATACACACAAACACACACAAAGATTAGTGCAAAACTGGAGGACCAGGCAGGGATAACAGGGAAGGCACTGCAATGAATCAGGGAATACCTGTCAGGAAGATATCGGCGAGTCATGGTACGTGACGAGGTGTCAGAGTGGGCGCCTGTGACAAGCGGGTTTCCACAGGGGTCAGTCCTAGGACCGGTGCTGTTTCTGGTATATGTGAACGACATGACGGAAGGAATAGACTCAGAATATTCCCTGTTTGCGGATGTGAATTTGATGAGAAGAATTCAATCGGACGAGGACCAGACAGAACAACAAAGGGATCGGGACAGGCTGCAGGCCTGGTCCAGAAACCGGCTCCTGGAGTTCAACCCCACTAAATGCAAAGTCATGAAGATTGGGGAAGGGCAAAGAAGACCGCAGACGGAGTACAGCCTAGGAGGCCAGAGACTAAAACCTCACTCAAGGAAAAGGATCCTGGTGTGTTTATAACACTGCGCACATCTCCTGAGGCGCACATCAACCAAATAACTGCTGCAGTATACGGGCGCCTAGCAAACCTAAGAACAGCATTCCGACATCTCAATAAGGAATCGATCAGGACCCTGTATACCGTGTACGTCAGGCCTTTATTGGAGTATGCAGCACCAGTTTCGAATCCACACCTGGGCAAGCACGCAAGGAAATTCGAGAAGTGCAAAGATTTGCAACAAGTATAGTCTTGGAGCTAGGGCGCATGTCCTGACGACACGAAGACAGGAGACATAGGGAGTATTATAACGACATATAAAATACAGAGAGGAATCGACAAGATGGATAGAGACAGGATGTTCCAGAGATGGGACACAGCAACAAGGGGTCACAGTAGGAAGTTGAAGACTCAGATGAATCACAAGGATGTTAGGAAATATTTCTCCATTCACAGAGTTGTCAGGAAGTGGAATAGTCTGGGAAGTGATGTAGTGGAGGCAGGATCCATACATAGCTTTGAGAAGATGTATGATAAAGCTCATGGACCAGGAAGAGTGACCTAGTAGAGGCTCGTGAAGAAACGGGGCCAGGAACTTTGACTCGACTCCTGAAACCACAACTAGGTGAATACACTCACAGCAATGCTCATCCAGTACTAACAGAGACGTACATAAAATTGCTTATGGAACATTAGCTTAGAAAAGAAATACTTCAAAACAAGCTTTTACTGAGACAAAGTTGTACCAAAAACGTTGTCTTTTTTTCAAAACATTTCGTATATTAAGCATAACACATCTTTTAGTTCATTTTTCTTCAATGTCATAGGTAAAAAATTCAGCACCCCTAAAAGAATTGACGTGATTAAGACATCGTCTAAACATCTTAGATTATGTTAGGAATTCTGTCCAGACATTAGCAACAATATTTATACGCCAAACAGTATTAAAAAGTTCCGAAAGGTATCAACGGAGAAAAAAGTTTTGAAACCGGAATCGTTCTTGCTCACAGAAAACGGTTTCCCCCTCAAAAAATCGACGCCTAATTTCAATCAACAATAAAAAGTAATAGACGTTCATCTATTTCATTAGATCGATACTATAATAGATATTTATCTATCGGTAAAATCGCTTCATTACCGCGAAGCCGCTAAAAAGGCAGCTCAGACGGCCTTCCTCGACGCCAGATTTCCACGAGAGATTTCACACCTCCGGGAAAATCCAGGGTTAGTGCGCTGCGCTTATTGACCTGTCATAATTCGCTCCGCTAATTCCCGGTGCGTAGCGGATCGCAGAGTGAGAACTAGCGTGTGGCCTCGGTCGTTAGCGGGACTTGTTCTGGGGGATTGCTGTGTGGGAGGGCCAACTGGCTCTCTCTTCATCAGCTAATGACGAATTAGAGAAAACCTGTTTCATTGCATATTTCTGTGTTTCAGTGTTTCGAGGAGTAGGCTGACATAACTGAAATACCTGCAATAGGCATATGACATCAGATATGGTATTATACATAATCTGGTATTGTTTACTGTTCTTCTGTATTTGATAATTGAAAAATGGTCTGGTGACACCGGCAAAATGTGGGAACAAATGACACCTACGTACAGTTCAGAAAATTTATCAGAGGAAACGTTTCGCCAGTTATCTCTGTATTAATACTGAAGAAGCCATACGTGGCGAAACGTTTCCTCTAAGTCTAACAGATGTCCTGAACTATACTTAAGTGTCTTTGTCCACATATGATAATTGTTCCACACCACGGCGGTGGTGGTGCTGCTGCTGCGTTCGGCAGTAGACATTTTTGTCTCCTGACATTGCTTTTTGGTCAGATCATTCGCTCAATGATTACTTAATCACTTGTGTACTGGTGCTGGGTATCAAATATGTGACTGCTGGATATCACTGGTTGAGCATCAGTTGGATTACCATTGCTACATACCCGTGGTTAAGCCTCCGATGACTTACCTCTTATTGGCTTTTCACCTCACTTGAAAAACAAGAGTAAGTCGTTCTGTCATGTCGGGCCGCGACGGTGGATGCTGCTGATCTTGATATATCTAGCGTGTTCTCTCGTGCAGTGTATTGCGACTGCTGCTGCTGCTTGCATGTCGTTCCTGTCGGTTCTAGTGTTTTCAGCGCGTTGTTCTGCCATACAGTGTATCGTCTGACCACTGTTGCTGCTTGCATGTCGTTCCTGCCGGTTCTAGTGCCTCCAGCATGTTCTGTCATGCAGAGTGTCGTCTGACCGCTCCTGCTGGAATATCATTCCTGCCAGTTCTAGTTCCTCCAACGTTTTGTTCTGTAATGCAGCGTGTCGGGCGGCTGCGTTTACATATAGTTCCTGCTGGTTCCAGCTCTTCCATAGTTTTGTTCTGTAATGCAGTGTGTCGGGCGGCTGCGTTTACATATAGTTCCTGCTGGTTCCAGCTCTTCCATAGTTTTGTTCTGTAATGCAGTGTGTCGGGCTGCTGCTGCTGTTTACATACAGTTCCTGCTGGTTCTAGTGCCTCCAGCGTATTCTCTCCTGGAGACATTCCAGTTAATTTGTCTTAACTCTAAATCGCCTACCGACTTTGTCCTGAAAGGATTAGCAATCACAGCACCGCGGGCGAAACATTCTCCGTTCTGAACTATTATGAAATCACTGGCAAATTAATAATTGTACAGAGCTGTCCGAAACGTCATCTAAAATTACTTCTCTAAATTTTGGTTTAATTGTAAGTTGCTTTGTGATAGTGGGAGAGTGATAGTAGGGTGAGGAAGTGGCACTGGGGATGTGGTGGTGGGAGAGTAGTCATTGTGAGTGGTGGTGAACGGGTCATCTGATTAAGACCTGACCGGGCTAGTCAGATGATCTCTTCAGTGGTTCAGCCTCGGCTGGCCTACCCCAGCTACCTCCCACAACTTAAAAAAAACGAAGAGGTGTATTGTAAGCTGGTAAGATGCTCATTAACTGCTCCAGCTTCGACAGTGTACTATACAGGACATTCTTCTCCCTCACTACTCCTCTGTCGGAGTTCACAGGTTCAAGCCTCACACATGCATTTTCAAAAGCACATTTTTCTGAGAGCTTGTATTCTGCTGCTTCTGATGTTTCTTCTTGACTCACGAAATTATAATAACACGAATGCAAACAAATAACGAAGAAGTTAACGCACTGGCCTGTGAGTTTCAGCACACACAGACCGTGGTTCAACCCCCCACCCTTTCCCTGATTTATAATTCTTCTGAAAGAGTGACGACTATACTCTGTCCTTCCCTGTGGGGTGAAGATGAGATCCGTGTAAAATTTTGGCAGCTGGAAACTGTGATAACTATCCAAAATCCACGCACATGACATGTTTTGGCTTTTCAATAATTGTTACCTCATGTGTAGGGAACTGTGTGTGAACTACACTTGCGTACAGTCCTTGACTTGTGCACAGTCCTTGACTTGTGCACAGTCCTGGACTTGTGTACAGTTCTGGACTTGTGTACAGTCCTGGACTCGTGTACAGTCCTGGACTCGTGTACAGTCCTGGACTCGTGTACAGTCCTGGACTCGTGTACAGTCCTGGACTCGTGTACGGCCCTGGACTCGTGTACGGCCCTGGACTCGTGTACGGCCCTGGACTCGTGTACGGCCCTGGACTCGTGTACAGTTCTGAACTATACGTGTGTGTCTTTCTCCACATCATGTCAGTATCAACATACCATTTATCAATGGTCAGAGTCATTGGCTCGCAACTGGACTCGCATTTTTAAACTATTTCCATATATATCTCATTATTAAAAAATACCACTGTGAAGAAATAAATAGGAAATCTTGAGCGCTTTCATATGTTTACACACATCTTCAGAGGATTGACTCTTCTGATGATGTGTAAGCACATGAAATCGCTCAGGTATTCCAATTTATTTTTTCACAATGGTATTTTTTTTATAGAGATATATAAATCCCGGTTTTCATTGTGATTTCCCCCATTTCATTATACTTACCCATTATCTCACAATAACAGTAACCAAAATAGAGAAAGCGGAGTGGAGAGTAAGGGAGGAATTCCTTCAGGGAATGATAGTCAAGTTTTGTTGACAAATAAATTTGGGAGGCTCGGAGACCCTCGAGGGTTTTAGTTAAATAGGCCAAGACCTCGTCAAACAGATTACCGAGATGGTTGTAAACAAGATGGAGTGATGGTGATGGAGTTGCAGGGATGGAGGAGGAAGGGGGTGATTTGCTGGTTGGGTGGTAGTAGTGGTTGGAGGGTAGGGGAGAGAACTGGGGGGGTAGGGAAGACCTAGGTGGGTAGGGGAAAGAGCTGGGAAGGTAGGGGAATAGAACTGGGAAGGGAAGGAGAAATTTGAAAGGTGGAAGGATGGAAGGGAAGGAGGTAGTGGAGGGAGAGGATGGAGGGAGAGGAGGTAGGATGGTTTTAGGCAGTATTAGTGGTACCATTTTTAACGAAATGAAATTCATCTGTACTGTGTTGCAATGAGTGGTGAAGGGTGGCAGGTGGTGGCTGGGAAATATTGGGAGATGATGGGAGATGGTTGTAGTGCTGATATGCCTTGGGTTGACGGTGGTTGTGATTGATGACGGTTGTGTGTTGTTAATTTGTTGTAGAGTGATAGTGGGGTGTTGGGGTTGGTGTAGAGTGGTAGTGGGGTGTTGGGGTTGGTGTAGAGTGGTAGTGGGGTGTTGGGGTTGGTGTAGAGTGGTAGTGGGGTGTTGGGGTTGGTGTAGAGTGGTAGTGGAGTGTTGGGGATGGTGTAGATAGTGGGGTGCTGGGAATGGTGTAGATAGTGGGGTGCTGGGAATGGTGTAGATAGTGGGGTGCTGGGGATGGTGTAGATAGTGGGGTGCTGGGAATGGTGTAGATAGTAGGGTGCTGGGGATGGTGTAGTTTGTGGGGTGCTGGGAATGGTGCAGATAGTGGGGTGCTGGGGATGGTGTAGATAGTGGGGTGCTGGGAATGGTGCAGATAGTGGGGTGCTGGGAATGGTGTAGATAGTAGGGTGCTGGGGATGGTGTAGATAGTGGGGTGCTGGGAATGGTGCAGATAGTGGGGTGCTGGGAATGGTGTAGATAGTGAGGTGCTGGGAATGGTGCAGATAGTGGGGTGCTGGGAATGGTGTAGATAGTGGGGTGCTGGGAATGGTGCAGATAGTGGGGTGCTGGGAATGGTGCAGATAGTGGGGTGCTGGGAATGGTGCAGATAGTGGGGTGCTGGTAATGGTGCAGATAGTGGGGTTCTGGTTATGGTGATGATTGTTGGGTGCTGGGTATGGTGGAGATAGTGGGGTGCTGGGAATGGTGCAGATAGTGGGGTGCTGGGGATGGTGTAGATAGTGGGGTGCTGGGAATGGTGCAGATAGTGGGGTGCTGGGAATGGTGCAGATAGTGGGGTGCTGGGAATGGTGCAGATAGTGGGGTGCTGGGGATGGTGTAGATAGTGGGGTGCTGGGAATGGTGCAGATAGTGGGGTGCTGGGGATGGTGCAGATAGTGGGGTGCTGGGGATGGTGTAGATAGTAGGGTGCTGGGGATGGTGTAGATAGTGGGGTGCTGGGAATGGTGTAGATAGTGGGGTGCTGGGAATGGTGCAGATAGTGGGGTGCTGGGGATGGTGTAGATAGTGGTATGTTAGGGGTTGATGGATAGTGGTAGTGAGATAATCGTAGTTACTGGTAATTACCATTAACAATTATTACCTACGCATCTTCCTATAACACCTACCACTAAACATGAACACCAAGATCCTAGGATCGAACCCTTCTCCAATAAACATATCAACATTCTTGGCGAGAATATCAGCTACACAAATGTTTTGCTTTTGGCAAAAACATCTGCTCCCTAAACATAATATCTATAAAATTACAAGTATGTTCGGAGACTCGAACCGCGGTCCTGGCAGGTAGCAATCGTTCATTATATCTTGGCTTTACACTAGCATTATCATTCAGATTTTATTAACAGATTTGAAGTCTATCGACTACACGAGGGTCATTAAGGCTGCATATCACCTGTTCACCACCAGTCAGAAATATTTTGATATCTAGAATAAGGGGAGAATTAAAATCTCAGTGTATGTATACAGAGATATACATCTCTCGATGTATACCAAGATATACATCTCTCGATGTATACAAAGATATATATCCCTCGATGTATACCAAGATATACATCCCTCGATGTATACCAAGATATACATCCCTCGATGTATACCAAGATATACATCCCTCGATGTATACCAAGATATACATCCCTCGATGTATACCAAGATATACATCCCTTGATGTATACCAAGATATACATCCCTCGATGTATACCAAGATATACATCCCCCAATGTGTACCAAGATATACATCCCTCGATGTATACAAAGATATACATCCTTAGATATATACCAAGATATACATCCCTCGATGTATACCAAGATATACATCCCTCGATGTATACCAAGATGTACATCTCTCGATGTATACCAAGATATACATCCCCCAATGTGTACCAAGATATACATCCCTCGATGTATACAAAGATATACATCCTTAGATATATACCAAGATATACATCCCTCGGTGTATATACACTGCTATTCAGTGCATATACATCGAGAGAAAATACACTCCACAGAAAATACAAATGTGTATGATAGCCAACAGATCATATTATATAAAGTTTAACCTTATTACATTTATGCCCATTGCAAAACCCGGAAGGGCCATACAGCGCATGAGAAATAAATCTACATTAATTCTAGGAAGTGGAGAGAAACACCATCTCCCTGGATCAAGAACCTTCCACCAGCATGAAACAATAATAACTGCAGCTACCTACTCATTTCTGAAAGTAAAAAAAAAAAAAATTCTTGGATTTGATTAAAATTACGTCGAAAATTCCGTAATTATGTTTAAATAATTAATTTCTCGCTGAAAAGCTAAGGAAGCCTTTTAATCAAGTAATTAGTTAATGAATATAATTAGTCAGTACCCCCACACATCCATTTTCTTTAATAGTTCAACAGTGGGAGTCTGTTGCTGTTATACGTGGTTCATAGTGGTGCCATATGTGGTTCATGGTGGTGCCATATGTGGTTCATGGTGGTGCCATAAGTGGTTCATGATGGCGCCATATGTGGTTCATGGTGGTGCCATATGTGGTTCATGGTGGTGCCATATGTGGTTCATGGTGGTGCCATATATGGTTCATGGTGGTGCCATATGTGGTTCATGGTGGTGCCATATGTGGTTCATGATGGTGCCATATGTGGTTCATGATGGTGCCATATGTGGTTCATGGTGGTGCCATATGTGGTTCATGGTGGTGCCATATGTGGTTCATGGTGCCATAAGTGGTTCATGATGGTGCCATATGTGGTTCATGGTGGTGCCATATGTGGTTCATGGTGGTGCCATATGTGGTTCATGGTGGTGCCATATGTGGTTCATGGTGGTGCCATATGTGGTTCATGGTGGTGCCATATGTGGTTCATGATGGTGCCATATGTGGTTCATGATGGTGCCATATGTGGTTCATGGTGGTGCCATATGTGGTTCATGGTGGTGCCATATGTGGTTCATGGTGGTGCCATATGTGGTTCATGATGGTGCCATATGTGGTTCATGATGGTGCCATATGTGGTTCATGGTGGTGCCATATGTGGTTCATGGTGGTGCCATATGTGGTTCATGGTGGTGCCATATGTGGTTCATGGTGGTGCCATATGTGGTTCATGATGGTGCCATATGTGGTTCATGGTGGTGCCATATGTGGTTCATGGTGGTGCCATATGTGGTTCATGATGGTGCCATATGTGGTTCATGGTGGTGCCATATGTGGTTCATGGTGGTGCCATATGTGGTTCATGGTGGTGCCATATGTGGTTCATGGTGGTGCCATATGTGGTTCATGATGGTGCCATATGCAATTCATGGTGTCATATGTGGTTCATGGGGGTGCCATACGTGGTTCATGGTGTCATGTGTGGTTCATGGTGGTGCCATTTGTGGTTCATGGTGTCATGTGTGGTTCATGGTGGTGCCATTTGTGGTTCATGGTGTCATGTGTGGTTCATGGTGGTGCCATTTGTGGTTCATGGTGTCATGTGTGGTTCATGGTGGTGCCATTCGTGGTTCATGGTGGTGCCATTTGTGGTTCATGGTGGTGCCATTTGTGGTTCATGGTGGTGCCATTTGTGGTTCTTGGTGGTGCCATACGGGATTCATGGTGTGCCACACGCTGCTCATAGTGCTGCCATACGGGATTATTTGGGTGCCAGACGTGACTCGTGGCATACGTCATTACACTAATCAACAACGTGAGGAATTATATTGTCATTCATTGCAGAAATAGTATGAAATGGAGGAAGAGGAGGAGGGAGTGGTGAAGGAGGAACTGGAAGAAGAGGGAAGTGAATGGAGGAGGGGAAGGAAGAGGTGGAGAAATCGGAAGGAGGAGAGGGAAAACAAAAATACGAGGAGGAACTCTGGACCTGGCAGCTGCGCCACTAACTTCATTATATTCCAGGCTAGCATAAACAATTCTATTAGGTATCCCTGCAGAGGATACCTCTCAGTCGTTGCCTCATTCTCAAAAATGCCTCATCTGATCGGTTTCAAATTTCCCTCACTTGTAAACTACAAGGGGAGACTCCTGAAACTTCAGGACTGGTGGTGATGGACTGGTGGTGGACAGGTGGCGGTGGACAGGTGGTGATGGACAGGTGGTGAGGGTGATGGACTGGTGGTGGCGATGGACTGGTGGTGGTGGTGATGTACTGGTGGTGATGGACTGGTGGTGAGGGTGATGGACTGGTGGTGGCGATGGACTGGTGATGTACTGGTGGTGGCGGTGATGTACTGGTGGTGGTGGTGATGTACTGGTGGTGGTGGTGATGTACTGGTGGTGGTGATGTACTGGTGGTGGTGATGTACTGGTGGTGATGAACTTTATATGCTATAGACTATTCCCGATTCTGGTCTCTGCATGATAACTTGGTAATGCCTCTTCTGATCGGCTTCATATTTTCAACTCTGGTGTTCAGTATTAAGAAGTTTGTGAATCTTACTGCAGAGTTGCTGGCAATTTCTCATTTTTATTTTAAAAATGGAATGTTATTTTTCCATACAATAACTTAAGTATGACTCAAATGATCTATTAAAGATTAAAGTCATATATCTTATGAAAAAAATGAGAATTTAGGCTGTCTAGGACGAAATCTGTAATTATCCAGCATTAATACACTAGGAATAGTTGGATTCTGGGCTTTAACTGGAGAATGAATCTTCTGGTCTGCTTGAAACTTTTAGCACTGGTGTGTTCTTAATGTTTTGCTTTGTTTTTCAAAGTTTTATATTGCCAATTTGATTAAAGAAATTGGGTTCCATTAGATAACTGGAGAACTCTTTCTCTGAGGGGTTTTAAGTGTTAAACAATTATGTATCTTGCGTAGAGAGACATTTGGGTTCATTTTGGCGTTGCCAATTTGATATTTTTACGAAGAAATTAAAAAAAGTGAAATGAGGTTTTCATGGGATAATTTGTGAATGCCTCATTAGATCGGCTTCAAACCTTCAGCGCCGATAACGTAACTATACAACTTCTGAGCAGCTTCAAACTTGCAATGTAGGTTTATTGCGGTATATTAGGCTCTGAGATAATTCGAAAATGCCTCTTCTGATAAGATTGAAACTCTCAAATCTGGTGTTTCTTAGTGGAAATTTCGTATTAGTTTTTTTGGTTATGTAGATCTCAATTTGCCAATATTTAACAACAATCATTATTGAAAGTATTGGGTGTTAGTTTATGCAATATATGATTTTTTCCCTAATTCACTACAAATCTTCATCTCTAATATCTAACTGCATGCACTGAGGTAGAAGGGGCTAGGCTTATGGGATGCTGGGATATCTTTCTCGGAGAGATCGAAATTTCATTTTTTGTTAAAGATCTAAGAACAAGATTCAATGTCAATTTCAGAGTTGCAAGTGCAAACATGCAACAATAATTCCAACTGACAATTTAATACCCAATAAATATACTCATTCTCCATGAGGGAGTGGAGAAGAATTCTTCCTCCGTAAGCTGTGCGCGTCGTAAGAGCCGGACGCAAGGGAATAGTAACCCCCCTCTCCTGTAAAAATTAATAGATGTAAAAAGAAGAGTTTCTACTGTTGTGGGTCACCTGCCTCGGTGGGAGACGGTCGGCATCTTGAAACAACTAATATACTCATTTATTTTTAAACTGAATTGTTTGAAGAGTAAAGTAAACTTAGCCAAGGCCCCTGTTCACCAGCTGTACCTGTCACCAAGCTCCGCCTCATGTTCACCAGCTGTACCTCTCACAAGCTCAACCATATTCACCAGCTGTACCTGTCACCAAGCTCCGCCTCATGTTCACCAGCTGTACCTCTCACAAGCTCAACCATATTCACCAGCTGTACCTCTCACAGGCTCAACCACATATTCACCAGCTGCACCTCTCACCAAGCTCAACCACATTCACCAGCTGTACCTCTCACCAAGCTCCACCACATATTCACCAGCTGTACCTCTCACAAGCTCAACCACATATCAAGAAACAACTGAATGAAATGTTAATACGTCCACTTTTAGAGTGCCTCTTTAGTGCCGTCGTCATTAACAAATAAAACTAACATTATGAAACCCCAAAGGTACAAACTAAAAGTCTTCGCTTCGTTTCTGGAATTTCCCTGAATGGCAGAATCAGAATGGAGGATCTCTACGAGATTCATAATATTGATGCCAATAATGCTCGTTTGGACAAACTCAAAGAACTTCAAGTATACAAGACGGGAGAACTTTAAGTACCTGAAAGGAAGATCCACCCTGAGCAGTTATGCAATCCCAGAACGACACTGCAACAACGAGTTAAACGTTACATTAATAAGGATAACCACTCTCTGTCTATGATACTTAACAGTTTACCAGAACACACACAAGATTCGGTGCTACCTATTCCCATCTATGTAAAAAAAAAAATAGGAAATTCACATTGACCCATCACATAAGGACGCCACTCCTAAACTGACAGCAACTTTTGTAATATACACACCATTCCAAAATTTGATGACTCCATCGATAATTGCAGTGTAAATACTGAGCACCTGATCAGCATCGAGTGGATGTTCCAGTGTGCCTGGCACCAGCCTCCCATCAAGCCTCTTATGCCGCTAACTTCATCTTTAAAAACTTCGTCACCTTGTCACTCTGAGCACTCACGAAAGTGAGCATTGTTATGAGGAAATAATTTGTGTTTACAATAACTACATGTGCTCGTTCAGTTGCGCAAATTTATATTCATGTTTTTTTTTCCTTTATACAGATGTAAGTGTGGTAATATTTGTATATTTAGCTTGTCAATCATCTAAATTATACATTATTACATTTAATATTACAAATCATTGTGAATCGACCAATAGCCTCTTGTCTTCCTCCTATTTACTCAACACCTTGTTTATCCCTTTCAATGCTTCCCACCTCCTTACCATTTTCTATGATACACGATCCTCGAATCCATCCTTCTAAATACTAAGCCGATTTCTCGTATACTGTTTTCAACAAATTTCTCGATTTACGTTAGCTAGGTTAACTTGTCGTCTGTTAACAAAACTGAACTACTTATCCACTGCTGATGGAGTCCTGGCCATGAAGTGGAAAGAGAGTCACTGAACCCCCACTCCAATGTCCTCTTGTTTGATGACACTACACATGACTGAAAATGGTATGGTGATACCGGTAAGATGTGGAAAAAGACACGTCATAAGTGTACATAAGTCTCTCTTTCCCACACTACACATGACGCCGTAAGGCCGTGAAAACTTAAAAGACTCTGCTCTGTGGATTTTTCTAACAGAGCCACAGAGCAGAGTGTAAAATTTACACAATAACATTCATTCCAGTGTCATAGTCACATATTTGATTGTCTAAGCCACAGTCATATACTCACTTTGATTAGAAGAAATACCTGCACAGTCATACTGCAGAAATCACATTACAAAGCAAGTGAAACTTTGAGGCTAACTCTTCACAGTTCACAGTCCATATCCGTAGCGCGTTCCGTATCTCCTGATCTCCATGTTACGACTCACGAAGTAGTCACAAGGATTATGATTTAATGAGAGGATGTATAAAGGGTATATTCGTCGTAGCTTTCCAAGAGACCCTTCATACCCTCTCTACCCAAGCGTAGTGTTGAAAACCTCAATAAAGTTATATTACTATACTTACGTAGTCGTGGTTGCATGGTTCTGTTTATAGTTCCTGGCCCCGGGAGCCATATAACTGCGTCAGTTGCAAAGGTGCTGATAGTAATATTGGAAAGTGTATATGTATTTATAGTATAAAATTCAATCATACAACATTCGAAAAGTGCACTAAAGGGTACCAAAACCAAGGTTTCAACCACCTGATGGAAGTAAACCCGGAGAAACAAGCAGGAGAAGTGAATAAACCAGGCTGAAATAAGAGACTACAGATGGAAAGGAAAATGAAAATGGCATTGAAAGAAGATGGAGTACCAAGCCAGATAATGCTGGGAGGCTGAGGAAATGAACAAACAGTTCATAGTTTGTACATTATGAACAATATACCAAAAGAGATACTGTCCTAATTATGTTAGGTAAAAGGTCATACATGTGCAAGTTGTGTGACATTTTATTGTGGCAATGTTTCGCTCTTCAGGAGCTTTGTCAAGGTTTGGCAAAGCTCCTAGAGAGCGAAACGTTGCCACAAATGAAGCATTAGTTGTACATGTGTTGTTTTACCATTTGTTTGTAATTCTACCATTATTAGTCTTAGTTAAGCATCTTCACGGGTGATGTGAAACACGAGTTAAGGCCTCGCCACTGATTGTCAATTAAATCAGGCTATTGTTGTTGGCGGTCCACATATTCGTCACAGTCTAGTTAATCTAGCACACCGAGGAGGTAGTGATCCAGTTTCCTCGATACTGTCCCTGCAATACTTCTGATAACCTCTGGCAGCAGAAAGTCTAGTCGAATCCCACATATGTTGACACAGTGCTCTCTTATTGGGCCCGTGGTGGCCCTGCTTTTCCCTGGATTAAACATTATCCCCTTCCCCAGGATTTTTCACTCCAATATGTAGTGAGCAGAGACTAATTTTTTTGAACTCTACCTCTCATTGCCCACCGAGATAGAATGATCCGACAAAGAAAACATGTACACTGTTATTTATTCAATTACTGGTTTACCAGACTTTCATATCCCTACACAAGGCATACGCAACACCATCCTGGAGCTGACATCTCACCATAAATGCCCTAACTGAAGAGAGTTTCAATGCAACTAATCTCACTGATAATGGCAAATGAAATGAGAGGAGAAACTAAACGAATTGAACCTGACAGTACTACATGTTATAAGGACTAGGAGAGATATGATCAGAACGTATACGATATATAGAAGGCTTGGTGAAGACAAGGAGAGACGCTTCAAGAGACGGGAACACTGATGTTGAAATGCAAAGCTGACACAGGGATTTCAGGAAATGCTTCATCAGACATAGGATGATCAGAAAGTGAAATAACCTGGATGAACAAGTGGAAAATGCGGACTCCATACACCGTTATAACAATAACCCGTTACAAGGAGTGGCATTCGTGGGGAGGAATGAGAATGGGATTGCTAATGAAAATATAAAATAATGATAATTTTCACATGCTCTTGGGGAAATACTAATTTGTAGGAGAAATTATGCTTGATCCTAGGAACGGGATGGTAGCTCCAATTTCTTGAATCAAGATCCCTTCAGCAACAGCAGCAGCAGCAGCAGCAGCAAGGCACCTTCTTGAAGGTGGCGTGGCAGTAGGCGCTGGTTAGGTGGCCCACTCTCTTAATTATGCACTAGTTTCATTAAGTAAACCTCGGTTTGTTGTGAATGATTTATGGAAATTGGAGGTCGTTTACGGTGGCGATGCTTTCTGCCCGGATTACTGCCTTAATAACTGAGTATTGTGTGTCCCAGGCATCTTTATCCAGGCTCTCTCTCTCTCCCCCCCTCTCTCTCTCTCTCCCCCTCTCTCATATACTCCATCCCATTATATATGTGTGTGTGTGTGTGTCTGTGTGTGTCTGTGTGTGTGTGTGTGTGTGTGTGTGTGTGTGTGTG
>NC_091373.1:13370990-13390990 GCF_038502225.1 Cherax quadricarinatus
CATATAACTTTATTAGGACTGATTGACGTAAAGGAGACGTGCAGCATTATTGATGCTCGTACGTCGACAGTTTTAAACAAATTAACCAATAAAGAACACCAAGAAAAAGAGAAAATGCAAATTAATATAATTATAATAATTTGTCATACATTATTGTTACAAAATTTTCATGTCTTTCTTCCTTGGAAGCTGCAGTGTTTTCCAGGCAACTGTGTGTGTGTTTGTGTATGTTTGTGTGTGTTTGTGTATGTGTGTGTGTTTGTGTATGTTTGTGTGTGTTTGTGTATGTTTGTGTGTGTTTGTGTATGTTTGTGTGTGTTTGTGTATGTTTGTGTGTGTTTGTGTATGTTTGTGTGTGTTTGTGTATGTTTATGTATATGTATGGTTTAGAAAGACACGTAAGCAAACACTATGACATATTCATTAGAAAACGTTTCGTTCCTGGGACCTTGATCACTTCTAACGAAACGTTTTCTAATGAATATGTCATAGTGTTTGCTTACGTGTCTTTCTAAACAAACTTGTCGGTATTTATTACCAAGGTTTATACCATGTATATGTATGTTTGAGAAAGGGGTATGTGTTTGTATATGTTTGTGTACATGTTTGTGTGTATGTTTGTGTGTATGTTTGTGCGTGTGTATATGTGTGGTTATGCTTGTGTGTATGTTTATGTGTGTGTGTGTGTGTGTGTGTGTGTGTGTGTGTGTGTGTGTGTGTGTGTGTGTGTGTGTGTGTGTGTGTGTGTGTGTGTGTGTGTGTGTGTGTGTGTGTGTGTGTGTGTGTGTGTCTCGCCCTATCTCACCCTCTCTGGTCTATATATATTTTATGTGATCTATTTCTATTGGTAATTCTATGTTTAAAACAAAGAGAATTGGGAGGGGAGAGTATTATATAGCTGACTCACCTTATTGTTGCTGCCGCCTCGTCCTCATATTTTAAGGTAACGCCAGCAAGTTGCTCCAAGCCAGAAACTATCCCAAATAATTTCATTTACCCGAAACTCGTCAGTTGAATTGAATTACAGCAACAACGCCTTGGTTGCTCTATACCTTCCCTGCCTGTGCGCGCTTGTGAGCTCTCTCTCTCTCTCTCTCTCTCTCTCTCTCTCTCTCTCTCTCTCTCTCTCTCTCTCTCTCTCTCTCTCTCCCCCATTTCTCTGCCACTCTTCTACTTCTCCCAACCTTTTCCTTTCTACCCATCTGTACCTCCTCAAAGGTGGGGTTACATTTGCCCGGTACCTCTTTCCTCTGCATAAATGGTGGGGATATTTCCTTATTCTTCACAATTTATTTTAAGTCATCTCTTACCCATGATTTGAAAAGAACTATGCATATATTTTGCAGAATACGAATTAGACTTTTGCAATGTTTCATTGACCTTGTGAATAATGATTTTTGCAACACGGCAAGTTACGATAAAATATCAGTAATGATGGCTTTAAAATAGTCAATGAAATTAATCACTATACTGTTTATACAGCGCCAGGAGAATGAAAAGTAATTTGATGTGATGCAAAGAGGGAGGGTTGCTCCAGTTCCTTGCATCAAGATCCCTTCAGCAGTTACTGTATGACTGCACTCCAGTGAAGTGTGCAAGGGAGGAGGGAGTGAGGGCCTTTCTTGCAGTGAGAGGGCAAGCATAGTATTTGTTTGAGAAAACTTGTGATCAAACACTAGGATATATTGGAGAACGTTTCGCTCCTTTAACCTTGAAGTGATCTAGGTCCCAGGAGCGAAACGTTTTCTAATATTGTCCTAAATGCTTGCTCAGGTGTCTTCTAAACCAGTTTATCGGTATCAATTACTAAGGTTTATACGAAGTCTGGTGTTATCCCACTGGACAGAGAAAATAACCTGACAGTTCCGTAGTCAGAATGACCAGGTCACCAGTGTCGTGACCTTCTGGCCATAGCTGGCCAACATTGCTATAGACGATGGTGTTGATGTCTATCAACACACGCTAATGTGGAAGATTATCGAGAGACGTAAGAAAACATAAGACCATAATTAGGTAACCAGTCAGTCCTAGGACCTCGATCACGTCTATCATGTTGGAAGTGATCCAGATATTAGGATCAATTTTGCTTTCCGTAAATAATTATGTCCTTGTGTTTGCTCGCATAACGTTCTATTCATCTGCTAGGAGGTTTTGTAAACTCTAAAATGTTATTGATGTGCTTGGTTTTGCTTACGTTTCCCACCACTTGTATCTTGTACTGAAATTTTAGCATAAAATGGTCAAAGTTGACGCGATGATAGGCCACCGCAGATTGACTGCTGGCTGGCCACCCAGACACAGCAGTCATCCTGGGAGAGGTGAGGGGGAAGGTCTCCTAGCACTGGCTTGCCACTCCGAATCAGCAATCCTGGGAGAGGTGAGGGGGAAGGTCTCCTAGCAAATCCTGGGAGAGGTGAGGGGGAAGTCTCCTAGCAGCCACTCCGAATCAGCAATCCTGGGAGAGGTCCAGAATAGCTGGGAGAGGTGAGGGGGAAGGTCTCCTAGCACTGGCTTGCCACTCAGAATCAGCAATCCTGGGAGAGGTGAGGGGGAAGGTCTCCTAGCACTGGCTTGCCACTCAGACTCACCAGTCATCCCAGAAGACGGGAGGGGGAGGGGGAGGGGGAGGGGGAATCTCCCAGCTCGGCTACGCGCCAGGCACCAGCCCCGGCCGAGCCTGCATCAGCACCCTCGTCAGGTACTAACCACATGTCTCACAGGTAAGAGCTTGCCACCCCCTACTGAGGCAAGACTTACAATTAGCCTTGCTTACTTTATCACTAACCCCCTGAAAAAAGACGCATACATCAGACGTTGTCTCTTCGGGGGTCGGGGGAAGTAGCAATTATGTCATCATCGTTATATCATTACTGTCCCCTAATTGCTGGAGTAAAAACGTTTTATGTGGTAGCGGCATTCGCTTACGTTCAATGGTTGTCAGGCTGGGAACGTTTAGCAGGTCTAGCGAGGCACAGCTACAACAGGAAGTAATGTGGATTTACTTGAAGGGTTTTTGCATGATTCTCCTTGGAGGGAGATTAATAGGAGGGTTGGGGTTGGTGTAGTTGTGTGGGGGGGTAGTGGTGGTGGTTGTAGTGGTAGAGTTGATGGGCGTAATGTTGGTTGTGATCTTTAAATAGCAATGTTGGTTGTTGTAGTGTAAGTGACGGCAGTTGTGGTGGTGGTGGTAGCAGCAGTAACAGAAGGAATAGAGAGGGGAGACCAGCCAGATTAGACAACGATCCCAAGTGCCACAACTACCACCAGCAGTAGCACAACTACCACCAGCAGTAGCACAACTACCACCAGCAGTAGCACAACTACCACCAGCAGTAGCACAACTACCACCAATAGTAATACAACTACCACTAACAGTAGTACAACTATTACCACGTGCTATTCAACTAGCACGACCAACCCCACCGATACTACCCCAATTATCACAAGTCTCGTCACCCCAACCACAACCACCCACCACAAAACGGAAAGAACACTAACATCCTCAGCCACAACCTCCGCGATTACCGTCATTTCGCGTGCCTGGCGCACCGACAGGTATAATTTCGCGGATTACGTTGCGAGGCTATGCAAATGCGGCGGTGCGGGCTGCCTGGACACCACGGCTCACAAATTCGCTAACACTATCATCAGTGGACCACCCGCGCGGCCAGTCTCACCCCACCACTGTGTGAGGTGATAATTCCCCGCATCCACACACGTAACTCAGGTGTGAGAATGTCGGTAAAGATGACACAGGCGTAGGGTGGAGGACTGTGGCGTTGGGTGGGGGGTTGTGGCGTTGGGTGGAGGGTTGTTGCGTTGGGTGGGATGATAGTGTGCTTAGGGTGGAGTGATTGTAGGGTGGGGTGATATCGTTATGTGGTGGGGTGGTGATTGTAGTGTGGTGCTGGGATGGTGATTGTAGTGCAGTGGGGGATAGTGTTTGTGGTGACGCTATTGGTGCTTTTTTTAAGGCTTTCCTTACTGCTGATGCTTATATTACTGTTACTGGCTCTGTTTCTACTGCTGATATTCTCACCCGTCTTACATCAGTTCCAGGTACTGCTTCTGTTGCTCAGCCGAACCAGTATCTGGTACTATTCTTCTGTTACTGTAATGCCACTCCTGATGCTAATGCCGTCATCAGAATCTATGCTTGGAGACCCACACCTTCAATAACACACTTAGTGGTTCACACGGTGTTTCTGTTTCCTCTTTCAGAAGCTATAAGATACCCATGCCCATTGCCTTCAGGGTATCGAACTCACTCAGTAGCTTGCTTGCTTGCCTCTTCTATCGTGAGTATTAAGTTAAAAAATGTATAGATCACGATTAAGCATATCCAGTCCTCGAGTGGACAGCACCAGCGTGCAACCTTGAAATGCTGTAGTAGGCTCAAAGATGTACCTCAGGAGCCGAGGGCACATACTGTGAAATACTAAAATGTGGAATACCAAAGTCTCATGACAGAGAAGTAACTAAGGGGAAATAAGTTCACGATATACAAGATACTTCGACATTTTGACAGGGTGTTCAAAATTTTAATATGGGGAGAGCAAGAAAAGCAGACCGAGGACACACATTTGTCAAAACTTACTAGATATATATTTTTCCTTCAGTCTGAATGTACCATACTGATACCATCCACTGTACCGTCACTATACAGAGGATAACGCAGTCTGCTGGTTATAAGTATGGCTTACTATGGGTTCAGACTCTTCGTGCTGTGAGATGAGGTATAAGACTAGCAATCTATTACACCAGCGAACTGAACTATAAGAACCAGGTTCAGGAGTTGGATGAGGATCAGGAGACAGAGCTTATTCATTGCAAACTTGTGTAGTTGATGGGGACAAATATATGTGGGCAAGTCTAGACCAAGACACGAGTATATAGAGGAAGACTTTACATGGTCAGTATTTCGCCCTATTTAAAGCTTTTTCTATTTTTTTCTTGCAATTTTTCCGTAAATGTGTCTACATAGTTGCCTAAATGTCTACATGTATCTACATGCGTCTGTTCGTTCACATGCTTTAGTCATGGTATACGTAACTGATAGTGACATCCTCCAAGCAACTTATGTAGTCGAGTACACAGAAACATCCCACTAACTCACATTCTTCATCACTCTCATATAAACATTTATCACTATCATTCTTATACACATCATCTTGAATACATTACTATCATCATCACCTCTACATCTCCATCAGTACTTCAGCGATCATCTCCAACAGTGTCTTTCCCTTTTCATCACTACCTCAACACGACCACTAGAAGCTACTACCACAGTAAATATCAACACTCCTAATATTCCTCATCTTTCTCCTCCTCCTCCACATATTTCCATCATCCTCACCATCTTATCATCTCCGCTGCCAGCCTCACCACCATCCTCGCTCATTCCAGCAACAAATACACCATAATTCCGCTTACTGAGGATGCAAATAAAAAAAATATAGGTAGCACTGACGAGGTCTGGAAGCGGGGAGGTAGTTGGCACAGGGTATATGATCTAACCCCATTTGCAGATCGTATATAAAGCATGGGGCGGCGCTGAAGCCTGTGGCAGCTAATGCCATGGTATTAAGCGTGTTTGGACCAGCCTATACCATCACGCAGCTCGCTATAAAGTCAGAGAGTTCAGGGCGTAATTACAACAGAGCTGACAAATGAAACATCTTAAATGCGGTCGTGGAACGCCTTCAAGGTCTCGGGTTGTGTGTATGAGGGGATCCAACTCGACTTCAGCCAGTCTCCTACCGACAGCTAGCGCCTGATTCTTGTTCCTATTATTATTTATCATCTTATCTTGGCAGGGGTGTGATGTTGAGTAATGTAAACAAGAGTTACAGCAACACACATCAAGGCTGTAACACCCACTCTCCTCTTCATACTTTTCAATCCTTACATTTATACCTTTCACAAAATACACTAGACCCCCATACACATCCAAAACAATAGCCTACAATCTTTTTTTTTTATTTCTTTAGTCTGCCAGCACCTAATTTCAACATCAGAATTTTGGAAATTAATATATACTGAGAAAGGTGAATGCACGACTTCTTACATCTGTGGGGAAACGCTAAACACGCAGGGTTCACAAAGCTCTCGAGGGAGGGTAACCACACTTGATCCAAGGAAAAGTGGACAGATCCAATTCTTGGATTAGCAGCGATTATTATATTCATGGGGGAAGCGCTAAACGCATAAGGGTCACACAGCTCCTGAAGAATGGGAGGTGATCACTATTAATCTACGAGATGGCCGGTTTCATTTCCTCGGACCAAGAGCCCTTCACCAACCTCAAGACAAGAAGGTATGAAGAACAACAACGTGAAAAACTGTCATGAATGTCACCAGAGTCACATTTCAACTCTTGCTCTGAGTTATCACCCTCAATATTTCATACAGATTTCAATTTCCATTTTCCATCAGTGGCTTATCATTTCAACTGGTTATTACTGCACGATTATACTAACTGCCAGCAACAACAGCATGCTTGTCATACCAGTTGTCAGGCAGTGAATTATTATAGAGCTTAGCCGATTATTTTACTTATTACATCAGTTGTCAGTGGATTATACCACTCGACGGATTATTACATCAGTTGTCAGTGGATTATACCACTCGACTGATTATTTTAAACATTATTCTAGTTGTCATCTCGTGTATATATTGGATTATCAAGATAATTAACATTAAATTATTATTCTGATAATTGTATGCATGATTAAAAAAATTATATTGGTTAAAACTCTGCATTGCACTGAGTAATAAAATATAAATTATGCTTTATTGATCGCACGAACAGTTTCAATTACTTTTTTAAGTAATTAAGTAATTAATATCCGGTCAGGCAATTCTCTTCTAGAAATATGTAAAATATTAAATAATTGTTATAACCAGAGCTTTATAACCCCCTACTGTTTTAGCGCTACCTGTGTACAATAATAAAACTAATAATAATAATCATAATAATAATTCATCTCCACGGGGAAGTGGAACAGAATTCTTCCTCCGTAAGTCATGCGTGTCCTAAGAGGCGACTAAAATGCCGGGAGCAAGGGGCTAGTAACCCCCTCTCCTACATACATTACTAACTGCAAAAACAAAATACTTTCGTTCTTCTTTTTAGGTCGCTCGGCCTCGGTGGACTACCACCGGTGACTTAAATAATAACAGAACACACATTTAGGAAATTTAAAAAACATGCATTGTTTTTTTCTATATAAAGCTTGGAAAAAAATGATAAGCGGAAGTGACTGGTTTATTCTAACTTATTAGAGACATTTCTTTATATGCGCGAGGAAGCACTAAACCCGTAGGAGTCATGGGAATGGAAGGAATATCAGGATGGATCCATGGAGGGAAGAGGACGAGATTAAAATGCAGACGCGATGGAAAACACAAACAGATGAAGTATAAGAACATAAGAACATAAGAATGTAGGAACACTGCAGAAGGCCTACTGGCCCATACGAGGCAGGTCCTTATCAAAACGACATCTACCTAAAGCTACTCAAGAAATAAGAATAATATGATCAAGAATAATATGATCAATTACTGATAACGTGGAATTAGACACTGTGTAACATTTGGGAATCTATATTGAGGAAACGTTTGCCCAGCCACTGGCTTCCTCAGTCCACTACATAGAAGAGTGGTTTAGGAGAAGGAGTTTGTGGTAATCAGTCCCTCAGCCTGTAGTCGATGTATTCGATCCATCAGTCTTGAGAAATGTAAGTTTCTCAAGGTTGATGGATTGAGCACATCGACTCAAGGTTGAGGGACTGATTACCTTAAACTCCTCCTCTTCCACACTTTTCTCTGACCTGGACTGAAGAAGTCACTGGCTGGCAAACGTTTGCTTAATGTTGCACAAGTGTCTCACTCTTGAACTTGTATATTTTTCTAAACCACTTACATCAGATCTAATTGTGAATTGTCAAAGTCCACCGTGTGGGCGAAACGTTGTCAGAGGATTCCATTATACCGCATTTACCTCTTTTTCCACGTGCTGCGCAGTAGCTCCTGATTGAGTTGGCTTTTGCGCAGTGGTGACGTGTACTTAGCACTGTGAAGACCTGTTTGCGCGCTCTCTACGAATTGAAGCAAGATGCCCTCCATCGAGCAACTTTACCAACAGCTTAAGGAAGAATTGAGGATGGCGAAGATGGAGATTCGGCGACTGACCGAGGAAAACAAGAAGATTCGTAGTAGTCCTCCTGTTTTGAGTCCTCAGGTCAAGAAGGGAAACTGGTCAGTGGCTGGACAGCAGGGAACGAAGTTGACGATCAAGAAGACGAATGGAAAGGTAGAAACGATGAAGAAGAAAGAGACTGCCGTGGAAACTGTTGTGGAAACATCAAATACATTCTCAGTGCTACCCGACGAATGTGAGTCGACTACTGGGAACATCACGACGAACGACACCAAGGAAGGTAAGAATATTGTTGTTGTTGGGGATAGCCAAGTTAGGTATATGGATAGGGCGTTCTGCTTGAAGGACAGGAGTAGGAGACAGAGAGTTTGCTTTCCTGGGGCTGGGATGGAGGATATTGTTAGCCGTCTGGATGACATCATGAGAGGTAATGGGAGCAATCCTATTATCTGTCTCAGTGCTGGAGGAAACAATGTTGGCAGACGTAGGAGTGAAGACCTGGTTAGCAGGTATAGGTCAGCAATAGAAATAATTAGGAGTAAGGGTGGGAACCCTGTCATATGTGGTATTTTTCCAAGGAGAGGAGTTGGAAATGAATGGTTGTCCAGGGCAATTGGTGTCAATTGCTTGCTGGACAAATACTGTAAGGAAAATGCGGTAACATTCATTGACAACTGGGACCTCTTCTATGGCAGAAATGACATGTATGCCAGGGATGGGGTTCACTTATCTAGGTCTGGGGTGGTAGCACTGGCAACTGCAGTGGAGGGAGCAGTTAGGACTTTAAACTAGGAATAGTTAGTGGTATGGGTTTTGGCAGGAAAACAGTGAAGTCCCAGTGTAGTAATATTACGAGTTCTAGGGGAACTAGTAATAAGCAGAACGAGGTAGATATTGAAAAGCCAGGGACTTTGGGTGATAAGGACAGTAATAGGTTTAGTAGAAAAACAGAAATGAGCAGGAAGGGTAAAGAGAAAGGAGAGTCTTTCAATGTTTATTATGTTAATTGCCGTAGTGCTAGGAATAAGATGGACGAGTTGAGATTAGTTGCTAGTGCAGGTAACATTGATGTATTTGCCTTAACTGAGACGTGGTTTAATTCAAAAAGTCGGGACATGCCTGCGGAATGTCATATTCAGGGTTTTAAATTGTTCCAAGTAGATAGAAGTATCGGGAAGGGGGGTGGGGTGGCATTGTATGTCCGAGATCGCTTGAACTGTTGCATAAAAACGGGTATTAAGTCTGAAGTAACACATACAGAGTCTGTTTGGATAGAATTTTCAGAGGGGCATGAAAAACTGATTTTAGGAGTGATATACCGTTCCCCAACCTTAGATAGGGACCAAGGGAGACTACTATGGGAGGAAATTGTTAAGGCCACAAGGCATGATAATGTAGTAATTCTAAGAGACTTTAACTTTAGTCATATTGATTGGAAATTCTTGACTGGGAATTTAGAATCATACGACTTCTTAGAAGTAGTTCAGGATTGTTTTTTGAAGCAGTTTGTGACAGAACCTACAAGGAGAAATAACCCGCTTGACTTAGTTATGGCAAACAATGAATCCCTTGTTAATAATTTTGAAATTTCAGAGGAACTGGGTGCTAGCGACCACAAATCAATTACATTTAGCATTGAATGGAAGTACGATAGTAGCGATAACTCAGTAACAGTCCCAGATTTTCGCTTAGCAGATTACGATGGGTTTAGAGAACACGTATCATCTGTTGACTGGCGTAACGAAGTGAGCTATCAATATGACAGTTTTCTGAACACTATACATGCTGCTCAAAGAACGTTTATCCCATATAAAGAAATTAGATCAAATAGAAATGACCCAAAATGGATGAATAATAGGCTCAAATATCTACTAGGGCATAAGAAAGGAATTTGTAGGCGTATCAAAAGAGGTGAGGGTCATCTTATGAATCAGTATATTGACATTAAGAGGGACATTAAAAAGGGGATAAGAAAAGCTAAAAGGAACTATGAAATTAAAGTTGCTAGGGATTCTAAAACTAACCCAAAAAGTTTTTTCCAGGTCTATAGAACAAAAGTTAGAGATAAGATAGGTCCCCTTAAAAATAACTATGGGCACCTTACTGACAAAGAGAATGAAATGTGCTCGATTTTTAATAATTATTTTCTCTCAGTTTTTACACAGGAAGACACTAACAATACTCCAGTGATTAATTTTTATAGTGGGCTAGAAGAAGATAAATTATGTAACATCACAGTCACTAGTGAAATGGTTGTGAAGCAGATAGACAGACTGAAGCAAAATAAGTCGCCGGGTCCTGATGAGGTTTTTTCAAGGGTTCTTAAGGAATGCAAAATGGAACTCTGTGAACCATTAACTAATATTTTTAATTTATCTCTTCAAACAGGTGTAGTGTCTGATATGTGGAAGATGGCTAATGTAATTCCTATTTTTAAAACAGGGGACAAGTCGTTACCGTCAAATTACCGCCCAATAAGCCTGACCTCAATTGTAGGCAAATTACTAGAGTCAATTATAGCTGAGATTATAAGAAGCCATCTCGATAAGCATAGCTTGATTAATGATACTCAGAATGGATTCACAAGAGGCCGGTCTTGTCTAACTAATTTATTAACTTTCTTCAGTAAAGCTTTTGAGGCTGTTGACCACGATAAAGAATTTGATATTATTTACTTAGATTTTAGTAAGGCTTTTGATAGAGTTCCGCACCATAGACTGTTAAAGAAAGTGGCAGCTCATGGCATTGGGGGAAAAGTGCTCTCGTGGATCGAGTCATGGCTCACTGACAGGAAGCAGAGAGTGTTCATAAATGGGGTTAAATTCGAGTGGGGATCTGTAACATGTGGCGTTCCACAGGGATCAGTCTTGGGCCCGTTGTTGTTTATAATATATATCAATGATCTTGATGAGGGAATTACTAGTGATATGAGCAAATTCGCCGATGACACAAAGATGGGTAGGATAATTGATTCAAACGTAGATGTTATGGAACTTCAGGAGGATTTAAACAAACTCTATTCTTGGTCAGAAAAGTGGCAGATGCAGTTCAATGTAGATAAATGCAAGGTTCTGAAGCTTGGGAGTGCCCATAACCCTAGTACTTGTAAGTTAAATGATGTAGAACTTAGCCATACAGATTGCGAAAAGGACTTGGGGGTTATGGTGAGCAGCAACCTTAAACCAAGACAGCAATGCCTAAGCGTACGTAATAAGGCAAATAGATTACTGGGATTTATATCAAGAAGTGTAAGCAACAGAAGTCCAGAGGTCATACTGCAGCTTTATACATCATTAGTAAGGCCTCACCTAGATTATGCAGCTCAGTTCTGGTCTCCATATTACAGAATGGACATAAATTCGTTAGAAAACATTCAGCGTAGGATGACTAAATTAATACATAGCATTAGAAATCTTCCTTATGAAGAAAGATTGAAGACTCTTAAGTTACATTCACTTGTTAGACGAAGAATGAGGGGAGACCTGATCGAAGTGTATAAGTGGAAGATAGGTATTAATAAAGGGGATATTAATAAGGTCTTGAGGATGTCTCTCCAAGAGAGAACCCGCAGTAATGGATTTAAATTAGATAAGTTTAGATTTAGAAAGGACATAGGAAAGTATTGGTTTGGAAATAGGGTAGTTGATGAGTGGAACAGTCTACCTAGTTGGGTTATTGAGGCTGGGACTTTGGGTTGTTTCAAATTTAGGTTGGATAAGTACATGAGTGGGAGGGGTTGGATTTGAGTGGGACTTGCACATCAGAGCTTATTTCTTGGGTGGCATTGAAAATTGGGTTGGGCAAATGTTTTGTTAGTGGGATGAATTGTAAAGGACCTGCCTAGTATGGGCCAACAGGCCTCCTGCAGTGTTCCTCCTTTCTTATGTTCTTATGACATGTACAACAGTTAGGTATCTTTATTCCGAAACGTTTCGCCTACACATTAGTCTCCTTCAGTCGAGAACAGAGGAGTTAACAGTAGAGATGTGAAGACGATTCTATCGTCTTCACATTTCAACTGTTTCTGCACACTCTTCAGTACCCGACTGAAGAAGCCTACTGTGTAGGCGAAACGTTTCCGGCTTGACAAAACTCCGGGAGAGCGAAACGTTGCCAAACTAAAATATCACATTAGTTGCATCTGTGTCCATTTACCTAACATTCTGTCGGGGATTCTACCATTATTACTAAATTCGTCTGTCTTAAACCTCCCGACGGGGGACTGTGGGAGGAGTGGTGACCGACAGGAGTGATGAATTTTACCACCTGCGCCACTAGACCTCTCTCATTACGAGAGAGATAAGGTTAGGAAGTCAGGACGTGAGCTGATCACGTCTCACCTGACATCCAAGCTGTGCCGAGTCAGCGCATTATATATACTCTTTGCTGCGTTTGTGGTCACAGTGGTGACCCATGTTAACCTTCTTATGGTGTATTGTACCTTGTTGAATGAATCTTATAACCAGCTGGCCGAGTGGCTAACGTACTGGTCTGCGAATTTTAGCACCCTTACCTAGGTTCAAATCCCACCCGTTCCGCGGTTTATGGTGTTTATACCTGGTGTTAAAAGAGTTATTTAAGAGGATTATTTAAGAACATAAGACAGAAGGAACACTGCAACAGGTCTACCAGCACATAATAGGCAGGTCCTCGACCCCCCAAACCACTTAAAAATATTCGCCTGTCATTTATTTTCCCCACCAAAGGTTTGGTAATAGAGATATTATCAGACTTCAGGTTGTGCCTCATGTCACTCGTCCTGTCCTCTCTCACTAGGCATTTAATAAAAAAAATTCTGAAAATTAGTGGGAAATTTTCATCTGGTAGTCATGGATTTTTTTCAACCTCATTTTCGCCACCCACCACTCACTCTCGCCAACCCACTACTCACTTTCGCCACCCTCCCACTCGCCTCCACTCCATCCCTGTCCTACCCCTTCACGGTTTATCCATCATCACAATCAATACTTGTCAGGTGATTGTATAGTTGTTCCTCTCCTGACGGACAATTATACAATCACTAAGTATTACATAGTTCTGCACTGTGTAACAGTCGTGCTCACTACCTGTGCATTATGTTACAGTCATGTTCACTACCTGTGCATTATGTTACAGTCGTGCTCACTACCTGTGCATTATGTTACAGTCGTGCTCACTACCTGTGCATTATGTTACAGTCATGCTCACTACCTGTGCATTATGTAACAGTCATGCTCACTACCTGTGCATTATGTTACAGTCGTGCTCATTACCTGTGCATTATGTTACAGTCGTGCTCACTACCTGTGCATTATGTTACAGTCATGCTCACTACCTGTGCATTATGTTACAGTCGTGCTCACTACCTGTGCATTATGTTACAGTCGTGCTCACTACCTGTGCATTATGTTACAGTCATGCTCACTACCTGTGCATTGTGTTACAGTCATGCTCACTACCTGTGCATTATGTTACAGTCGTGCTCACTACCTGTGCATTATGTTACAGTCGTGCTCACTACCTGTGCATTATGTTACAGTCATGCTCACTACCTGTGCATTATGTTACAGTCGTGCTCACTACCTGTGCATTATGTTACAGTCGTGCTCACTACCTGTGCATTATGTTACAGTCGTGCTCACTACCTGTGCATTATGTTACAGCCATACTCACTACCTGTGCATTATGTTACAGTCGTGCTCACTACCTGTGCATTATGTTACAGTCGTGCTCACTACCTGTGCATTGTTACAATCGTGCTCACTACCTGTGCATTATGTTACAGTCGTGCTCACTACCTGTGCATTATGTTACAGTCGTGCTCACTACCTGTGCATTATGTTACAGCCATACTCACTACCTGTGCATTATGTTACAGTCGTGCTCACTACCTGTGCATTATGTTACAGTCGTGCTCATTACCTGTGCATTATGTTACAGCCATACTCACTACCTGTGCATTATGTTACAGTCGTGCTCACTACCTGTGCATTATGTTACAGTCGTGCTCACTACCTGTGCATTATGTTACAATCGTGCTCACTACCTGTGCATTATGTTACAGTCGTGCTCACTACCTGTGCATTATGTTAAAGTCATGCTCACTACCTGTGCATTATGTTACAGTCGTGCTCACTACCAGTGCATTATGTTACAGTCGTGCTCACTACCTGTGCATTATGTTACAGTCGTGCTCACTACCTGTGCATTATGTTACAGTGCGTGCTCACTACCTGTGCATTATGTTACAGTCGTGCTCACTACCTGTGCATTATGTTACAGTCGTGCTCACTACCTGTGCATTATGTTACAGTCATGCTCACTACCTGTGCATTATGTTACAGTCGTGCTCACTACCTGTGCATTATGTTACAGTCGTGCTCACTACCTGTGCATTATGTTACAGTCGTGTTACCTGTGCATGTTACAGTCATGCTCACTACCTGTGCATTATGTTACAGTCGTGCTCACTACCTGTGCATTATGTTACAGTCGTGCTCACTACCTGTGCATTATGTTACAGTCGTGCTCACTACCTGTGCATTATGTTACAGTCATGCTCACTACCTGTGCATTATGTTACAGTCGTGCTCACTACCTGTGCATTATGTTACAGTCGTGCTCACTACCTGTGCATTATGTTACAGTCATGCTCACTACCTGTGCATTATGTTACAGTCGTGCTCACTACCTGTGCATTATGTTACAGTCGTGTTCACTACCTGTGCATTATGTTACAGTCGTGCTCACTACCTGTGCATTATGTTACAGTCATGCTCACTACCTGTGCATTATGTTACAGTCGTGCTCACTACCTGTGCATTATGTTACAGTCGTGCTCACTACCTGTGCATTATGTTACAGTCGTGCTCACTACCTGTGCATTATGTTACAGTCATACAGTCGTGCTCACTACCTGTGCATTACGTTACAGTCGTGCTCACTACCTGTGCATTATGTTACAGTCGTGCTCACTACCTGTGCATTATGTTACAGTCGTGCTCACTACCTGTGCATTATGTTACAGTCGTGCTCACTACCTGTGCATTATGTTACAGTCATGCTCACTACCTGTGCATTATGTTACAGTCATGTTCACTACCTGTGCATTATGTTACAGTCGTGCTCACTACCTGTACATTATGTTACAGTCGTGCTCACTACCTGTGCACTACGTAACAGTCGTGCTCACTACCTGTGCACTACGTAACAGTCGTGCTCACTACCTGTGCACTACGTAACAGTCGTGCTCACTACCTGTGCATTATGTTACAGTCGTGCTCATTACCTGTGCATTATGTTACAGTCGTGCTCACTACCTGTGCCATACTCACACTACAGTCGTGCTCACTACCTGTGCATTATGTTAGTCGTGCTTACAGTCGTGCTCACTACCTGTGCATTATGTTACTGTGCTCACTACGTAACAGTCGTGCTCACTACCTGTGCACATTATGTTACGTCACTACAGTCGTGCTCACTACCTGCATTATGCAGTCGTGCTCACTTCCTGTACATTATGTTACAGTCGTGCTCACTACCTGTGCATTATGTTACCATCATCATCAATGTTACGTCAGCTCCTCTTCAAACGCAAAATATTTACAGTTTTGTCTCATTTACGTGTCCACTATTTTTTGCCATTTGTTTAAAATATCACTACTCTGTTTATTAATCAGCTAATGTGCTCACTATTAGTTTAAGTGAAGGTGACGTTCAATCATAAAAGAATATACTAGGTTACAATATGTTATTAAATGAAGTCCCTAAGTGATTTGTTTACAGTCAATGCTCACAACCTTGCATTATGTTAAAGTTCATGTCTCGACTACACCCAGGCATTAGTTTTTACAGTACAAGTTCACTACCCTAGCATTATGTTACAGAAACTCAGTGTAACATTATGTACATCGGCCTCAACCCATTTTGTTACACTCCATCCCCCATTTTGTTACATTTTACCACCGCATAGTTCGTCGTCACCCGGGATTATGTTACAGTCGTGCCACTACCTGTGATTATTTACAGTCGTGTCACCACCTGTGCATTATGTTAACCATTATGTTACAGTCATGCTCACTACCTGTGCACTACGTAACAGTCGTGCTCACTACCTGTGCACTACGTAACAGTCGTGCTCACTACCTGTGCATTATATTACAGTCGTGGTCACTTCCTATGCACTACATGACAGCCAGGTCCACTACCTGTGCACTATGTAACAGTCAGGTCCACTACCTGTGTAGTATGTAACAGGTCCACTACCTGTGCACTATGTAATAGTCAGGTCCACTACCTGTGCAGTATGTAACAGGTCCACTACCTGTGCACTACGTAAGTCACGTCCCACTACCTGTGCACTATGTAACAGTCAGGTCCACTACCTGTGTTTGCTACATCACCATTGATTGGTGTCAGGGCTGAGCAGCTCCCTGCTGCTTGAGCAATAATTGTTTCTTAGAAGACATTCACTGTCTGAGGAAAACGTATGTGTGTTGCCCGGAGGAAAAATGTGAAACGTCTCAAGAAACGTTCATTACATGAATCATCATCATCATCAATTTTAGCGTCACGGAACACACTAACCTCTTCCAAATCGCAAGAATTTGGACGTTTTCGATTCTTCTTTGTATTTGACGTGTCACAACGGTATTTTATTTGCCTATTTGTTGTAAAATATACACTTCTTTGGGTTTATGTAATCCAGCTTAATATTGAAATATTAGTTTTAAGTGAAGAGTAAAAAAAATGACGTTCAATCGTATAAAAATGAATATACTTAGGAGGATATACAAAATAATGTTAATTAAATGATAGTCCATAGAGGCTAAAAGTGAGTTTGTTTGTACATTAGCAATGCTGCAACGAACCATTAAAGCATTGAAAAATGTCTTCAGATAGTTGTTAATGGGGTTTGAAGTCTGTCGATTACACTAGGATCATTACAGGTGTTTGTTGCCAGTTTACAAGTATACTTTAATTCCTAAGATAGGGATTAAAGAAAACTCAGGGTGTATATACAGTTATACACTGATAGACATACACCATTTGGTGTGTATTAATTGCAAAATTCTTTAAAATGTTTGGTGGATCACTCGTACTCTCACCACACACACTGGAATAATGGGTGCCATTAGTACACTAAGAAAACTCAGTAAGTGTCCGGGGGCCAAGACTGTTTAACAGCCTCCCACCATGCATAAAGGGAATTATCAATGGACTCCTGGCTGCCTGCAATAGGGAAACAGATACATAAAGTCAGTACCTGGTCAACCGAGCTGTGATTTGTATTAACAGCCTGGTTGATCAGGCCCTGATCCACTGGGAAACCTGGTCATTGACTGGGCCGGGGGGCGTTGACCCCGGAACAACTACCAGGTAGGTAGGCTCTGCTACATTCTATTTCCTTCATCACCTCTTAAGAAAAGCTTCCGCAATGCACTCACAAAACTCTCCCTAGACTTCTATGTAGGAATATTGCTTGTTTAATTGGGTTTCAAGCCTATCGATTGTTTAAAGCATCTCCAAGACTACAAGTTATCTGTTCACCAGTCAAAAATATGTCAGACAATAAATTATGGGATTTAAATGAACTCTCGGTGTATATACAATAAGAAATATTTACGACTCGATACTTACATCCTGTGAGGATATTACGGTTCGTAGAGCTTCCAGAATTAACATGTTTCCACTCTGATGGCAGGAAAAAGCTCTTCAAAAATAGTTCATATTTTTCATTATTCAAACCGAGTTGATGCAGGAAAATATATATATATTAAGATGCACTCACCACATCCTCCATCCCTTCCTAAGATGTATAGTTAAGAAGCATCCATCCTTCCCTCCTCGAGAATCGTTAAATATGTATCAGGATGCAGTTTTCCTATCCAAACTTCCTTCCCTAAGTATCGTAATACTATAATCATAACGAAGGGTTAAACCCTAAGGGTCATACAGCGCTGGTTGATGCATCTTTATCTAACGTTCTTTCCCCAAGATATGCATAGTATATATGTCGTGCCGAATAGGTAAAACTGATCAATTGGCAAGAACTCATTTAAAATTAAGTCCTTTCTAAAATTTTCTCTTATACGTTTAAAGATATTTTTTTTTTTCATTTATGTAAATGAAAAAAAATAATAATTTTGTACTAAAAGACCATGAGAAAACTTATATTTCAGATAAGTTTATAATGATTTAATAATATATAATTAAATATCTGTTTTCCTTGGTTCAGATGATTTTTTGCGAAATTATTTCATGCACAAATTTTCGCTTACCTTATTCGGCAAGAACAGCGTTGCTATTTAAGCCAAAAATCATGTAGTATAACGGGTCTGTTTGCGATATCAAATAAGGATATTAGATCATGAAATGTGGTGAAATTAACCAAGGTGTGTGTGGTCAGAAAGGTGGAAATACAATTCTGCACACGTTTTTCTTTCATGAAACCTTAGAGATGAGGGAAAAGTTATTGTCTGATTCTATAGTTTAGTCTGCTAAGTATCATTCAAAAGTTTTACAACTAGTTAAGATCTGTCTAAACGTATGAGGATGTTGCAGCCTAAGGATAGGCACAATGAGACTATTGGTCCAGGAAGTAGGAAGAACACCCTCAATGTAACTGAGATTATACAGTGCTAACAAAACAGACTGGTTATAAATGACCATAATTTTTATAGGGGTGGACCGGTAAGCCAGCGGAAGGCCTCGGTCAGATGACCAAAAGCTCCAAAGGCGGGTCATCATCTGACTAAGACCCGCGTCAGGAAACATTTGTCCTGTTTCCTGACGAACCTTACCTAACCTAACCTAGTGCTAACAAAGGGTTATCAGGGTCCTGCCCTAGAGTTCTGAGGTTATCATAAGTTATACCATCCTCTCCAGGAGTGGTTGATCGACCATTATTTAATTTATTATCTAATTCATATACGGTGAAGAGGCAATCACTCTCCAATATTTTGGCTCAAAAATTATCAATTTCAACCTTCCTTCAGAAGTACTCTCTAGGACTTTTTTAATATGGGATGGGAAACTTTCTGGGAATTTTTCATACCTAGATGTTTTTGACTAATTATTTATTAGATAATCTGCTATTTTCAGGGGGAATGGGAGTATCATTTCCACTCATTTCTCACAGTCAAACTTAAAGGAGGTAAAGATATTTAACCCACTAACAAATTTTTCCCATTCCTGTTGCATAAGTTCTTGTTTTAAATTCGTTGCATTTGTTAGTGGAGCCTGGAAAGTTATAAGTCTGGGGTTGTACATTCACAATACGCTTCATCAATCCTCCTAGCTACGTGTGTTAAATTGCGTTATTTGTGGAACATTATAGTACTTATGATGGAATTTGTTATTTATGTGACATTTATGTCCACTTTTTCTATTCCTTTGATCTGTGAGCAAGTTCTCAATGGTGGCAACTAAATCATTGAATTTGTGTGTGCTAGTGGGCTCGTAAGTCCTGAACCACTAAGCCAGGTAGTTTTTCTGTGTTCCTGGTTCACAGTAATTTTTTCTGTATTTAGCGCCTTGATTGCTTAAATTTGATAAAAATTGACAGTTTTGAGTCTTGGGAAATGATCAGATAGATTTTAATATCTCCTATATTTCTAAAATATCTTCCAATACTATAGGAAACTTTAGACGATGTCTGAACTTCCATTTCAGAATTGAAGGTACTTGTGTTATTTTCTCTCTTTCGTATTCACAAAGCACTAGAACCTTTTAGTTATAAAGTACCTTAATCCTATTCCATCTTTAACATAACAAATTCACACTGTCAATAACCATCTGCTACTGTCGTGGTTAACTTACTCTCTTATTATATAAACAAGTATCACAATGCATAAAA
>NC_091373.1:13398490-13408490 GCF_038502225.1 Cherax quadricarinatus
TTTGCACTTTCTCTAATTTCTTGACGAGTTTGATCGGGTGTGGGTTCCATACTGGTGCTGCATACTCCAATATGGGCCTGACGTACACGGTGTACAATGCCGTGAATGACTCCTTACTTAGATGACTAAACGCTGTTCTCAGGTTTGCCAGGCGTCCGTATGCTGCAGCAGTTATTTGGTTAATGTGCGCCTCAGGCGATATGCTCGGCATGATGCTTACCCCAAGATCCTTTTCCTTGGGCGAGATTTGCAGTCTTTGACTCTTATGCTGTACTCCGTCTGCGGTCTTCGTCCTTCTCCAATCTTCATAACTTTGGACTTGCTGGGGTTAAACTCTAGGAGCTATTTTTCAGACCAGGCTTACAGCCTGTTCAGATCCCCTTGTAGGGTTGCCTTATTATCTTCCGCTTTTATTTTCATTAGGTTCACATCGTCTGCAAACAGGAACACCTTTAACTATCCCTTCCGTCATATCAGTCACATATATATAAGAAACAGAACCGGACCTAAGACTGACCCTTGTGGAACCCCAGTCGACACATGCACCTACTCTGACACCTCGTCTCGGACCAACACACGATGTTCGTTTGTGTGTGTGTGTGTGTGTGTGTGTGTGTGTGTGTGTGTGTGTGTGTGTGTGTGTGTGTGTGTGTGTGTGTGTGTGCGCGCGCTCACCTAGTTGAGGTTGCAGGGGTTGATTCATAGCTCCTGGTCCCACCTTTTCGCTGGTCGCTACTAGGTCTATTCTCTTCCTTCTCCATGAGCTTTATCGAACCTCTTCTTAAAGCTTTGTATGAATCCTGTCTCCACTAAATCATACTCCAGATTGTTCCCCTTCTTGATAATTCTGAAGAAATACTTCCTAACATCCCTGTGACTCGTATGAGGTTTTCAATTTCCAGCTGTGACCCCTTGCTGCTGTTCCCCACATCTAAAACATTGTCTTTATCCACCTTGTCAATTACTAAAAACTCGTTTAAAATTAAATTATTTCTAAAACTTTCTCTTGCATGTTTAAAGATATATATTTTTTCACATATGTTAATATAAAAAAATAATAATTTTGTACCAAAAGAAACTTAGAAAACTTACCTAACCTTATTATAACAAGCACAATTTAATTTAGCCTAATCCAGCTAAATATATTTTAGGCAAGTTCACAATAATTTAATAATAAACAAGCACAATTAAATTATTTTTTTCGTTAGGTTCAGAATGATTTTTGCGAAATTACTGTATGCACAAATTTTCGCTTGCCCAATTTGGCAAGATGTGCGTTGCTATTTAAGCCAAAATCGTAAGTTTTTCTTATTCGGCACAATATAAATATATATATATATATATATATATATATATATATATATATATATATATATATATATATATATGTCGTGCCGAATAGGCAGAACTTGCCATCTTAGCTTAAATAGCAACACTCATCTTGCCACATAGGGCAAGTGAAAATTTGTGTATGCTATAATTTCGCCAAAATCATTCTGAACCTAACGAAAAAAATATATTTCACTGTGTTTGTTTAGTATTAAATTATTGTAAACAAATCTAAAATATATTTATTTGGGTTAGGCTAAAATAAATTGTTGTTGTTATAATAAGGTTAGGTAAGTTTTCTAAGTTCCATTTGGTGGAAAATTATAAATTTTTACATAAACATTAATGAAAAAAATATATCTTTAAACGTATAAGAGAAAATTTTAAAAAGGACTTCATTTTAAACGAGTTCTTGCTAATTGACCAGTTTTACATATTCGGCACGACATATATATATATATATATATATATATATATATATATATATATATATATATATATATATATATATATATATATATAGACGCACACACGAGAAAGGATTGTGTTTAGGGAGTGCGAAACAGGCAGCGCAGTGTGCTGCTGCAGGGAGGCCGCAGCAGAGACAAGCAGCACGGAGCATTTCATTCAGAATTCACCATGTTCATCTCTGGCTCCTCAATAATGCATGGGTCGGACACCGCCCCTCATTCTCTATTGATGGCTTTCCACCTCCGAATTGATACACAGAAATTCGGGGTTAGTAAGGCTTGCTGTGCGGGTTCTGTGCAGCGTCCAAAGCTCATGCTAGCTCTGTGTTATTGTGCATCTTTGTATGGGAAGGAAAATGGTAAGCACACAATTAGCAGCCTTACGGACGCGACGTTGTAGCTACAGTCACAATAAAAATGAAGGTGCATCGAAGATTAAGAATGCAATGATTATAACTAAAACGGTTATGAGGTGATGACGCAATAATTATGGCTAAAGACGCACTGATGAGTGTTAAGACGCAATAATTACGAGCTAGAATCGTTCCGTGAACGAAACTGCTTGGACTTCCTACCCATTTTTGCGACACGAAAAGCCTACAGCTATCATTCAACTCCCCCTGTGGTTGTTTTGCATGTTGTATCGCTTGCTTGCAGCTGCATACACACACACACATATATAATACATATATATATATATATATATATATATATATATATATATATATATATATATATATATATATATATATATATATATATATATATATATGTACAAACACATTTTCTACGGTATTCAATGTTCTAATTTCTAAGTTCCTTTTTTACACTTTTACGTTAATTACTCTATGACCACCACCTACATCACCATCATGACAATGAGCACCAGTCCTTGTATCACTGTTTTAATCACTTCCCTTACCATCACTACCGCCATCCTCACAATCATTATTAATGTATTTAATACCTCAAGCAGTTTAGGCACTATTCAGAATTAAAAATTATTTAAAATAATTTCCAATATGTAGCAAAAATCGGGCAGGGAAATTAATAATTGTGAATAATATGAGCACTAATTTGTAATTAGTATCTCCCAGAGACTGTGAATATACTCCTTCCTATTTTACTCTGTGTTCTGAATGTATATCTGTCTCCTGTATTATGAATATATGTATACCTGTCTCTTATAACTAGGATACATTCGTCTCCCAACTCTCCCATGACTGTGTAGCTGGAAATATAAACTCTTAAGCAGTATAATGTGAACCTTTATTGACAACGTTTCGCCCAGTGGGCTTTATCAAGTCACAAACAGATCTGTTTATGACTTGATAAAGTCCACTGTGTGGGCGAAACGTTGCCAATAAAGTTTCACATTACACTGCTTAAGTGTTTATATTTCCATTGTGTAGGTATTTTATACCATTATTTTCCACTGTGTTACTCTTGGAAATTCTTTATTAATAGGTAAACAAAAACTTTTTTGGACTGAGGTGTGCTCATCACAACAGCCACCCACGAATATTCCTCTTCTTTTCCATAATTCTTTGTTAATCTTTGATGGAAAATCGATTTGCGACTGATCTTATGTCTTACGAAGGAAAGACACGAGGATTTTTAGCTAAAATATACTGTTATACTGATCTGACTTAAAGCTGTCTGTTATTTTCTTTCTCACTCACTCCAACCTCAGCTCATATCAAGCCCTATCTAAGGTCTATTACCACCCCCGAGGATGTAACCCACACAGGTCGGCTAACACCCAGGTACCTAACACCCAATTACCAGGTACCACGGACACTCAGTTTGTGAACCGAATTTACTACCAACCGAGCTACGGGATACCTCATCAACCTGTCGGCATTTTATACTATTTTCAACACAAATGATAATTATGACACTCACAGTATTATGCGTGCAACAGTTGGGAAATCACTTTACCAGCAGGTGTTACACAGCGCCTGAGAACAAGGTACTTAGGTTTGATCTGAGGAAGTGGAGAAATTCACAGTGGAGACATTCTTGATGTTCACTTTTTTCTTGCGACAGATACATAGGTGGTGTGTGTGTTCAAACGTTACACTCTGTTTCACTCGGCAACTGAACAAGAACTCAAACTATTCACACAAGTGTGACACTGAAGCCTGTTAGTTTCTTTTCGCATTTTGGCATAATTATTATTCTCTGCTGTTTCGTGATTTTTTTTTTAAGATGACAGGTAAATCTTGATTCTTGTGCTGAGAGGTAAATCGTAATTGTTAAGATGACAACCTTAACTGTAATTATGACAGGTACCTCCTGATTTTGATGACTGGTAAATATTTATTCTGAAGATGACAGAATCTATTTTAAAGATGACAGAATCTATAAGTGTGATGATGACAGGTAAATCTTAATAGTGATGCCCAGCGTAGTCCAGATGGAATCACCTACCCACAAGCGGGTCATCTTCCCTTAGAAATCCACTTTACAAGACAATTTTCCCGTGATGAATAAAACTCGTCATCTTAGAAACAAGAATCCAGGATTATATAAACCCAAACACAACTAGTTATCCTAGGACTAGCCGCTGAAATTTTAAAGAATATAAAAATAGAAGTATTTGAATTTTAGATTTATTACCAAACTCGTGTAATAGAAATGTATTAGAAATGTCACTGTGAATCTTATAGAGAAAATATGAAACCAATAAAGCTGGAACACGGTTAAATGGTAATAATTTTTCTATGGATACTATCTAGTGTTACCATGGTAAGGAATGAGTGTTGATGAACGTCAAAATAGAGGGAGTAACGCTGACCCTCATTGTTTGGAAAATAAATGTCTAGAAAATGAGATCAGTCCCTCGGCATTGATAGTAGGTCTTCAGTTCTTACTTCCGTCTCTCCATTCCTCTCTCTCTCTCTCTCTCTCTCTCTCTCTCACTATTTCACTATGTCTCTCACCATTTCTGTCTTTTTCAGTATGTCTCGTTCTCACTAACTCCCTTTCTCACTATGTCTCACTATGTCTCACTATGTCTCCCTCACTCTATGTCGGTCGGTCGGTCTCTCTCTACACATACCAGGTCCCAGCCGCAGGTGGCAACATGCCTAATCCAATATTTAGTGTTTTGACATGAGACAAGCCCCCCTCAAACACTGGCCACGGTCCCCCCTATAATTGGGAAGGAGTGGAGGGAGGAAAGGGAATTAGGGAGGGGAAGCTGCATTTCCCCACCTGTGTACAGTGTATGGATCCTGGGGAGGACTATGCACGGGTAGCACAACAAATGACTCTACTGTGACAGCTCCCATTCCCAATCCCCTCCTCTCGTCCCTCCCCCCTCCACACACACACACACACACACACACACACAAGGAAACATGGCAAGCTTTTGTTCCTTCTATGTAGCTGTCATGTAGAATAGTGATGTAGCATACTGCATATGTAACCAATTTTGCTAAAGGCCATGCAAGATTTTTTCCCCAGTGTCCCCTCTTTCTCCGGCAATATTTCTTACCTCTGCTGCTAGGAGGTTAACGAGTGTCAACATTCATGTTGATACAGCAATGTCTAATTGTACTTAGAAACACCGTTGTTCGTCACTGGGTTTATACTACACTTCCTCCAGTATTTGTCACACTAATACCACCTGGAGTAGTGAGTGCTCACACTCGTGACTGTCCTCAGGCAAAGCAGTGATGCATTCCACGGAATGGGATTCAAATAGCTATTGTTTCACGCAATGCACATTCTCACATTAGGGACCTGGACCTCGAATATTTTTCCCTGTAAATATTATGCCATATGTTCAATAATAACCCACAGAGACAGAAACTCAGGAGATTAATTAGTCTGTATATTTCGAGCTCTTTCTGAAATCCTCTTCAGTAGAGCTGCTGAAGAAGATCCTTGCCTTAAAGGGGGTCGAAATATACAGACCAATTAATCTCCCGAATTTCTGTCTTCATGTGGGTTATTATTTAGCACTGATAAGTGTTCGTTACATTTAGTTATTCATTATGCGATATATTTCTTCCACGCTCCAGAGTACAGTGTACTCTGAGGCGCTGAGAATAGTTTAAATGTTTTATCTATTCTATGTGATCCTTACCTGAATATTTTTTGCCTATGATATCTCGCATGTTTTCATAAAGCTGTGAGAAAATGATATTCTAGATGAAAGATCACAAATGATTGAAGATTGATCGTCTGTGTCCAAGTTCTTCATCCACTTCATATCGACAATGGCAATCTGTTTTCGCTTAACTTTGTTTTCTTTTGTCCACTGGAAGAATTTACCATTATTTCAGGTTTTCAAGATATTCTAGCAATTCTCAAACTCGCTTTTGTCTCGTCTGTAAAAGATACGAACCCTCAATGTTCTTGCCAGTCTGATACAAGGACGGGAATCAGTAAAGATGCCAAGACTCTGAATGAGATACTGAGTGTGATGATGATGATCTAGATTCGCCGGTATAATCTTCCGGCCCGGGCCTTTTCCAAGAGGTGGCCTGTCCTTGGCTGTCTGTCGTGGGAGTGTCTCAGACCAATGCGTGCCATGGGAGGAGGTGCAAGTACCTCCTCGTCTTCTGGGACTAGCTGTTCCTAGGCCTAGCCTCATTCCCCGCCCCCCACAGGGCTCTGAGGGAGAAGTTAGGCATCTTGGGGTGCCACAAACCCCGCCCACACTGGGCTCGAAGGGTGTGGCAGATGTATAGCAGCAGATGATGTCAAGAGGTGCAAAGGCAGCCAGCACTACAGGATCATTTTTGGAGCCACACCCCAGCTTTAGCCATTCCGCCCGAGCGCTTGGGAAGCTCAAGAATGCCTCTTGCTGTGAATGTTGCTGCTACTACTACTACACTTGTCCGTTGCATTCTCCTTGTGAAGATGAGAATAAATAAAGGTATCAAGACTGAGCCTTTATGTACTAATTATGAAAAACAGTAAATGTGCCAGGACAGTGTTTTGAGGTATGGAGCTTTCATCCTTTATCAAACTTTATTTTACTTTGCTTACCACCCGAATATCCGTCTCCTTACTTTTCCTGCTGCATGTTTTTTTTTTTTTATCTTTTTGTATTGTTTTGAAATGAATAGTGATAGTTTTGTCTTGTGTGTAGTGATAATTTTGTAAAATGTGTACTGATTGTATTTCACAAATGCCTTTTACAAAATCTATGTGAGAAACGTTTGCATTTGCATTTTCTTCCAAAGCTTGTAAGCTTTGTTAGACACACATGCAACATCTGGGTATCTTTACTGAAGACGTTTCGCCATCCAGTGGCTTTATCAATGCAAATATAAGGACATAAATGGAAGACTTAAGAACTATATACAAAAGATGGCGAAACGTCTACAATAAAGATACCCAGATGTTGCACGTGTGTCTAATTTTCATCTTGTCGGTCTTGTATACCATTCATTTACAACAGCAATGTTAACCTCGGGTTGTGATTTCTTTGGACCTCCTGGAAATCCTTTGGACGTGATGTTAGCTTGAGTACACTGTAGCTTTCCTTATTTTGTGAAGTATTCCTCAAGGTATCTCTCACAGGAAGGTATCCCTTAAACTATTCATCACAAGAACGTATTTCTCAAGGTATCCCGCTCAGGAACCAGTTTATTAAGTTCTTGTATTCCCGAAGCCTAGTTGATCAGGCCCTGATCCATCGGGAGGCCTGGTCATGGACCGGGCCGCGGGGGCGTTGATCCCCGGAATAACCTCCAGGTAATCCAGGTAAGCACAACATGAGACTATTGTTGACTACCTGATCCACCAGTACACAGTCCTCACGACCTGCTACTCGTCAGGTAGGGAGTACAGTTTCTTCTCGAAAACTTATGCTAGTGACGTTTTCTTTGCATTAAACTGAGCTGAAGTGCTGGAGATGCTTTAATGCATTTTCAAAAAAAAAAAAAAAAAAAAAAAAAAAAAAAAAAGTTCTGGGACACCGGCCAAATGAATGGCTATGCTGTAAATTTGCTTTCAAAGTCCGTAGAATTTATGAAAATTTGTATGGTGGATCAGACACGTAGAAAATCTGCCTGGATCTTTTATACTCATTTTGTTAATACCAATATGGATTAAACTGTTTTTTCTGGAGTTTATTGATTTAGTCATTCTCAGTGTACGTACCACTAACTGGAGGCTAATACAGAAAGAGGAATTTTAATTATTTTTCTATACAGAAAAAAAAATATTTGCTTTCGTATTTCTTAAATGAACTTTAATAATTTTGAATTTCCTCAATTTTGTGAAAATGTTTTCGTTTCCCCATTAACTATATGTATTTTTTTCTGTGTAATTTCTAACCGAAAGCTTTTGGTTTCCCCCATATCTCTCAATTATTTCTCAAGAGCAATGTTTCATCCCATCCCCCACACCAAAACCACCCCTATACCACTACCAACCACCCTTATACCACTACCAACTATCCCTACACCACCACCAACCACACCACCTTCAACACTAACCACCCCGATCACCCCTACACCATTCCCAACGCCTCCTACCTAGAGTGCTCACTACCTAGAGTGCTCATCAGCACTTTTCCTTATCCCACCTCGCCTACCATGATCGCTTCCCAAGCACCTCACCCTTTCGTCTCTCCTTCTCCTTCCATACCTCTCCCTTCCACTCCTTGGCACTTCCTCACCCCCGCTCTTCCACGCTTCACCAATCTCACACACGCCTCCGCCCACCTTTCACACTCCCTGTCTCCTCATTTTTCATGTACCGCACAGCTTCCATACCCTGATGCTAATCCTTTACCACGCCCCCCTTCCTTTCTCCCCTCACCCCTGCCACTACCTCTCCTCCCTCCCTAACTTTCCCCTCCCTCATTTTCCCTTTCTACGGTTCCTTTCACTTACTTGTGAACCTCTCTCTTCGTATACCCTCTCAACTCACCTTCTCTTTCCCCCTTGCCTCCACATCCTCTCTTTCTTCCCCTCATCTTCTATCCCACCTACTTCCTCTCCTCCTCCCTGCCTTTGACACAACCAAGAGAGAACTTGGAACAACTAGCCAGCTTCGGTGACAGAGGAAATTAACCTGGATAATAGAGTTCCTGAACAGCTTCAGTCATTTATAAAGGTGCCAAAAGTTCACTATACATCGGTTTTGAAAGTGGTGGACTGGTAAGCCAGTGGAAGGCCTCGGTTAGATAATCGAAAGCTCCAGTGACTGGTTATCATATGTCAGGAAACACTTGTCCTGTTTCTTGATCGATCTTACCTTACTTACTGATAAGACTTGCGAAGACCTCAGGGTGGCGTACTCAGGCTGGAGTCCAGCATCCCTGTACAATATGAGACTGTCATCTGTCATGCGGATATTTACATCTTTGTCAACATATTCAACAGCCTACAAACTTTCCTTGATGTTTCACAGCTAGAAGTATTGACTGTGGTCTCGGGAAAGCTATGTACAACACTTTCTAAATCACAAGTCGAGTTCTTTGAGCAATATATTTAAGAGATGAAGCAAATGCGATTCTGTAAGTACTCTAGACCTTAGGGGGACGAGTGTGAAAGGTTGGGGAATGAGTGAGAGGTCTGTTGGGGGATGAATGTGGAAAGTTGGTTGGGGGATTCACTCGAGTAAAGGACGCACTGCAGTAGCAAGCAAAATATTCATCTAAGCTAATAGACGTTTCAAAACTATAGAATCAGACTGATCAGCTGGCTCATTTCAACACTAACAGTGCTAGTTGCCCTGAAACTCGCCAACCAACATATAAAAACACAGTAGTATGAAGAGAATTCTACTAAGAAAATTAACACAAAGAATTTTATAACATACATAGTGTAGTAAATAAGAATATAAGAAAGGAGGAGCACTGCAACAGGCCTAATAGCCCATACTAGATAGGTCTTTCTGAAACCCATACCCATTTTCAAAAATATTTACCCAACTCACTTTCAATGGGTGGGAGACACTCACCAAGGACTTCCTATTCAAAACCAGAGAAATACTTAGACGCACTGGTGATGGGAAGAAACTTGTGCACCTGATACTCAGCAACCTTAAACAAGCACACATGTATGGACTACCTAAGAAACACAAACATAATATTCTTCTAAAACCAGTCACATCAAGTATACGCAGTGCACCACAAAAATTAGCCAGTTCTCTCGCTAAACATCTTTCCTGCCTTCTGGGAACCATCAGCCTCACCCATCTACAGCATTCAGGCGACTTCAACCGCATCA